>NC_059181.1:39192834-39453003 GCF_019923935.1 Bubalus bubalis
TGGTGGCAAGAGGGGTGGCCTTCATGACACCACTGCATACAGGATTCTCAGGGCACTTCATGGTGGCCAGGCAATGCCTTGTCAGTCAGTGACATGGGGGTTGGGAACCTGGGTGTGGGGAGAAAATAGTCCTTTCGCCCCATCCAGCCCTACTTTATTACCTATGAGTCATTATAGTACTTGCCCCGAGCCCCACACATTCACATACTCAACAAAAATTTTGAACCTACTGTGTGCCCGGCACTGAATTAGATGCTGAAAATACAACGAGCAACAACAAAACAGCTTTTTTTGTTTAAAAAATTCTTGTCCTCACAGAGGCTGGCATTTTGGTGAGAATAAGGCCAGAGATAAGATAACCAAGGAAACAACCGAGTAAACTATATTGTGGTTCAGATGGTAATAAATGCCAAGGGGTACAAGAAACAGGAGAAGGCAATGGCACCCCACTCCAGTACTCTTGCCTGGAAAATCCCATGGACAGAGGAGCCTGGTGGGCTGCAGTCCATGGGGTCGCTAAGAGTCGGACACGACTGAGCGACTTCACTTTCACTTTTCACTTTCATGCATTGGAGAAGGAAATGGCAACCCACTCCAGTGTTCTTGCCTGGAGAATCCCAGGGACAGGGGAGCCTGGTGGGCTGCCGTCTATGGGGTCGCACAGAGTCGGACACGACTGAAGCGACTTAGCAGCAGCAGCAGCAACAAAAAACAGGGAGGGGGGACAGGGTGTGCACTGCTAGGGTGGGGACATGGATGACAGCCAAGAAAATCCTCCCTGAGAAGCTGACATCTGCATCAAAACCTGAAGGGAGGGAGGGATCAGCCAGCATCAGTAGGGAGAAGATTCTGGGCAGAGGGAAGAGGAAGTGCAAAGGCCCTGAGGCAGGAGCCAGCCAGAGCAGCCTGCTTTGTTCCAGGCAGGGCAGAGTGGCCAGAGCAGAGACATCAAGGAAGAGAGGCTAGAAGATGAGGTCAGACCGGAGACGGCCTGGGTCGTGTAGGCCTACGGGACACCACCAAGGAACAATAGAATGGCCCTCAGCACTGCTCTCACCCTGAGTGAGATGGAAAACTGAACGGCTTTAAGCAGAGGAATGACATGACCTGACAGGGGCCCACTGCTTCTTCATTGAAACTCGGCTGCAGGGGGTAGGGGTGAAGCTGAGAGGCCAGCGAGGCGACACAGCAGAGCGAGGATCAGGGCTCAGCCCAGGCTGGTGCAGGCACCCATAAAAACAGGCTGGGGTGTTTTGAAAGTGAGGCCCACGGGGTTTACTAGGCAAGCAGATGTGGAATAGAAAAGAGAGGCAGGGGAACTCAAAGGGTTTGGGCCTTTGATGTCAGAGGAAGGGGTAGCTGTTTACTAAGATGGAGGGAAAGGTGCTAGGGAGGGAGGGTACCAGGACACGCTGGAGGGCCTTTCTGACATCTCCTTAGTGATGTCAGGGAAACTGGTGCCTGATTGGACTTCCAAGCCCTGTTTCTGAGCTTTGGAACCTGAAATCACCTCCCATTCTGGGTTGGGGCATAGACAGCCCACATTCCTCCAGCCTCTGGAGCCTTTGCCTTCTCCCTCCACCAAAGAACAACAGAGCCCCCAGGCTCATCTGCTCCTGGAAATACTAGAGACCTTTGTCACTAGAAGACAGCCAACATGAGGCAAATTCACTTACTGTGAAACCATTTCACATAGAGATCAGCGTTCCCAAGGCTGTATGGGAAAATGTTTCAACTGGGACTTGATCTGGAAAATGACACTTGAATCGTAAAAATAAGTTATTTTATCTCTGATTTAATAAAATGGAGCTTCTAAGTGCAACTGTACACTATTTCTTAGCAGTAGCAAAGTGCTAACAAGTTTGGTTGGGAGTTCAAAGCTTTGCTCTTCCTCCCCCGCCCACCACCACCACCCCTGACGCTGACTCCTACCAAAACATCTAGCGGTACAATGGCCTCCAATTCACCCTTGAATTTCACACGCCATCATAAGGAGGGCTGTTTGGCAAAAAGGTTCAAGGCCTCCATTAGTTTGTCCAAGTCTCTCTTGAGTCCTTTCTTCAAAGGGTCCTCTTTTGGAAATTCCCATCATGCTCTCTGTTTGTGAATAGTCTCTCCAGTTGAGAATCCAGCCAACTCGACCAGACCCCAGTTAGTGGCTTCTTGTGTGATGAGAGCAATTCTCTAGCATGGTTTCCGTTGACTTCAGGAAATCCAGCAGCTATATTGACTTCGTTTTACTATTCAGTGCACTGTATGGGGCTGAAGCCCACGTCCTGGGGATTCAGGGATTTGGAAGGGACTCGACTGGTAAGCTTGAGTACAAACTGATTTCACATAGACAGTTCATTACCGACTATTTCTCTAATATGACAGCTTGTGCTTTCCTGCCCAATCACACAGCTGCAGTGATCCAGAAAGCAAACGCTTGGAGAATGAGGAGCCCCCGCATGTGGCCGAGGCCAGTCTAAATACTGTACCTGCATGTGGGGACTTCGCCTGGGGTCCAGTGGTTAGGACTCCTCACTTCCACTGCAGGGGGCATGGGTGGAACTAAGATCCCAACTGCTGCGTGGCATGGCCAAGAAGAAAAAAAAAATTAACAGGCCAGCATTTGTACCCCCATTCCAACTGCACTAAGGCACCTCCAACAGTTACCATCTTGGACGCAGAAAAACGCACGGAAGTTTCCCATCCGGCAGCTACGGAGTCTGCAACCCCAAAGTCTTTTGAAACCACAAGGCTGCATTTTCTCCTTTGTTTTGCTGTGTTTTTCTTCGCAACTCAAGAGGCAGGGTATTACCCGTGCAGCGCTCAGCGCCCACAAAGCCACGTTTATGTAATCATTCCAAAACTCACAACTCCTAAAAACTTTGAGGAATGTTATTAGGCCCCGTAGGCCAGAAGGGCCGTTTCCAGGGTAACAGCAGCTCCGCACTAAGGAAGCAAGGCCTTTCCTGTCCTGCTTGCCTCTCGGAGTCCAGGCCACTGTGGAGAAACACAGACCTGGAGCCCGAGAGACTCTTCTCCCGGCCCTTGCCCCATGATGAGGACACATCAGCGGTCCCAGCGTGCTAGAAGCCACACCTCCTGCTTCCCATGCCTCTTCCTGTTGTCTTGCCATAAATCCACCCATTCTTGTCCGTCAGCACGTCCCCATTTGTGGTCTGGAAAAGTCAGCAGAGATGTGAGAGGGACTTCGGTTCAGAGTTTGTTTTTCCACCGTGGCGCTCGAGGCCAGCCGCCTGGCTTTTGTTTGGAGCAAGGTGGAAATGAAAACCATGTCTCCAAGGGGAAAGAATGCTCTTTCCAGGTGCTTGAGCGACTCCAGGCCCAGAGAGCTCGACTGCACCCCTTTGACCTCGGCACGAAGATAAAACGTCAGTGTCCTTCTTGCCTGAACAAGACACATTTTCCCCCATCTGATAAGGAAACTTGGAAATGAAGAGGGAGGCCCACGGGCAAGCACTGTGAATCGCTATCCATGTAAGGTTTTCTCCCCTATGGTTATCGGCTTTCTTTGCTGCCTAATCCAGCCCAGCCGGACAGCTGAAAGGGGGTGCATTCAACAGGGTGATAGACAATCCCCACCCCCATCACTCCCCCAACCCTCCCCGCCCCGTGAGATTCATGACTTCTCGCTAAGTCCAAGAACAGGGCGATAAAGCTCATGGAGCCAAGGCAGGTCATGGTCACTGGCTTTTCTACCCTTTCCCCTTCCCGTCTCACTGCATCCTACCTCCCCTGCCCCCATGGACACCAAACTTGGCTTTGGCCTTGCCTTGGCTTATAAGTTTCTTACTCAGGAGAAGTCTGAGCTATGGCTGGAAAAACAGATGTTTCTGCCGATGACACCAAACTTTCCTGATTCACAGGGAGTCAGACCTTCTGGTTCCTCGCAGGTGTAGAATAGGTAACTAACAGGAAATCCTTGGGATTGGATTGTGGGCCTTCACCCCTGGGAATTCGAGAGCCCAGAGTGAGAGAAAGAATTAACACAGGTGACAAATAAGATGGGCAAAGCTGAATGGCTCCATTTAAATTCAGTAGCAATTCCAGAGCTTTCAGGGTAGGCCCGCTTGAGGGGGAGCCCCAGGCAGAGGTGGGAGTGCCCTTGGCCTGTGTGAGCAGAGAGAACAACCCACAGAAAAATGAGATTTGCTTACTCCATTTAGAGGATTTTCTGATACAGATTGGAGCCACTCAACGTTTACCAGGCATCTAATGAGTTTGAGAAAGCTCCGGGAGTTGGTGATGGACAGAGAAGCCTGGCATGCTGCAATTCACAGGGTCACAAAAGAGTTGGACACGACTGAACGACTGAACAACAACTATAATGTGACTGCCAGGCATCATGTTGGGACCTTCAGGGGATCCGAGGCTGGTTCAGCAAGATCAGGACAGGGCAACAAGGACCAAGGACTGGAACAAAGTGACATGTCATCTGAGTCTGGGTCCCCTGGTAGCTGCCACTGAAACAAAGACTAGTGGTTTATCTGGTAGGAGGCAAGGAAATGAAGGCAGCCGGAGAGCAGGTTACCCTGCTCAGCCCCAGTGGGGAAGCACAGGACAGTTACTCTAGAATGTTCCACCACGGGGGGAGGGAGCTGGAGGGTTTAGCCCAGACGTCATTGGTTGAGGGCTGCTCCCAGGGAGCATTGATCCCCTTGGCACTTCCTGTTTAGAGACAGCCCCCAGGTGTGGGGACACAGGGCTGGCAGCTGAGAACAGAAATGGTGAGCACGGGGACTTCCCTGGGCTTCCCTCGTGGCTCAGCTGGTAAAGAATCTGCCGGCAATGCGAGGGACCTGGGTTTGATCCCTGGGTTGGGAAGATCCTCCCTGGAGGAGGGCATGGCAACCCACTCCAGTATTCTTGCCTAGTGGTCCAGAGGTTAAGACTCCAGGCTTCCAATGCAGGGGGCATGGGTTCGATCCCTGATTGGGGAACTAAGATTCCCACATCCCACATGCAGCATGCTGCAGCCAAAAAAAATAAAAGAAATGGTGAGCACGAGGGGATGATGCTGAGGTAAGTATAACGTCTGCTGCACGTGTGTTTGAAATGGGGAAAAACGACATGGACTTGTAACCTCAGTAGAGACACCAGGACAGAAGTGGGTTCCCAAAACAGTCTTCGAAAAGACCGTCCAGTGTCCAATACGTGAATCGAGGTGGGTGGGGAAAAGGTGTATCATTTCACATAGATGGATCAGCATGAACAATGATAGGCAAGCAAGGCTCATGTCTAGGGGAGACGGAAAGGGGCAACTTGGCTGAAGCCCAGAGGCTGGGAAAGTCAGAGAGGAGAGCTGGGTCACTCCATGGAGAAGGCAAGCCCTTTGTGCCAGGCAACAGCTTTCTTCCTCATTCATAAGCAATGGGGAGTCACTGAAGGTGTTGGAGCAGGGGTGGCATTGAGCTGTGTTTGGGGAACATTAATGGCACCCCACTCCAGTACTCTTGCCTAGAAAATCCCATGGACGGAGGAGCCTGGAAGGCTGCAGTCCATGGGGTCGCTGAGGGTCGGACACGACTGAGTGACTTCACTTTCACTTTTCACTTTCATGCATCGGAGAAGGAAATGGCAACCCACTCCAGTGTTCTTGCCTGGAGAATCCCAGGGACGGGGGAGCCTGGTGGGCTGCCATCTATGGGGTCACACAGAGTCGGACACGACTGAAGTGACTTAGCAGCAGCAACCTGGCCAAAAAGCACGGGGATAACTCGGAGGTGGGACAACAAGGTAAAAAGTCCCCAAATGAACCATTTGTTAGCCACAGCGGCAATTATGTTGCCGGGGAGAGAGATGAAGGGGGCTCCCTGGGGCTCTAGCCCCAAAAGAAAAGCCCTGAGAAGAACCGTGTGGGAGTTGCTAAAAGGGAGACCAGCCCCTCAGCTGCCCAGCCTGATTGTTCCTTCTGGCAGAGATGTGGGCCCACTCATTTCTCTCCTATTTTCTTTCCTCCCCAAAATGCTTTTGGCCTCTGGTTGGCGAAAGCTTTGCTCCGCGAGTTTAAACAGCATCGCACAGCATGGCCGAGCAATAACAAATGGCGCCTGGTGGCTCGCCTGCTGCTGGCTTAAAAAACAATTGATGACTTTTAATCAGCTGAATGAGCATGGGACAAATGACAGCATGGCCTGAATGCGGCCCAGACGTCATCGGCTGACATCAGTGGGAAGGAGGGAGGTGTCCTTCTGGCGAGCTCGGGAACAAACAGGAGCAGATCCTGGCCCAGGGCCTGGCTCCAAGGGGAGCCCGGCCCACGCCCCAAAGCTGCAGCTTCTTTCACAGCCTTTGGGGAGACTGGGAGAACCAGCTTTGGGAAGGGTAACAGGACGGGTAAGCCTCCAGGAATTACAGAAACCTGTGCACAGTGTCGCAAGACCTGACGGGCAAAAGGCTGGGGCCCTGGAAGGCCCAGGCTCAGAGCCTCCAGCTGTCCTTTGTAACTTGCCCAAGTCAATTTCCCTCCAGACCTCAGTCTTCTCCTCCGGAAAACGCAGGCGATAAAGACAAGCCGGCTTCCACTGTCAGGTTGCCCCGTCACTGTCAGGATGGCTTTGGAAGACGGCTGGATCTCTAAAGGATTTATTTAGGGGTCTGTGATTTCTGCCCCTCTCCCTCCTGCTAATACCTCCAGACACACACCAACCCACACACCAAACATTTCTGATAAAGGGGTACAAAGTAAAGCAAATGAATCCCAAATGGCAGGACTGAAAATGAAGGTAACTATTGCGTGTTTACCATATGGCAGGCCTCGCGCTAAGCGTTTACATCTCCATTTTGCAGGAAACACTCTGCAGGGTTAAAGGCATTTGCCCCCAGTCCCACAATATCTGCCATGCTGCAGCGTGAAGGATCCACACCTACCTACTTTCTAAGCCTCCCTTTCTCAGCTCACACCAGGCACAGCAGCCACCTAAGACAGAGGCCAAGGGACATGGGGCTCATTGTAGGAACATATTAACTATATCAAGAAGAGCCCAGAGTCTAACTAGGCACCTAAAAGTAACACTTATGGGCCACACCTCTGTCAGAAGCACAAGAATGCAAGATCTTTATGCCATGAATCCTCGATGACCACCAAAAATTAGCGATCAAGAATCTGCTTCCCAGGATTGTCTTTTTTTTCCCCCTCTAACTGCACTGAAGACTTTCCTGCTCACTTCTGTGCCCACAGGCCCTTCCCAATCTTCCTTATGCCCATCCGAACATTCCCTCCCTCCTCTGAGCTTCCCGGGACCTACTGTCAATCTCTGTCACCAGCCCATCACAGACCCTGTCCCCATGCACAGGAGGAAATCCAGGTAAGGTGTTGCGGGGCAGAGAACCTGACCTACTGTGCAACGGCAACAAAGGCCTCAGCCGACCTCATGGAAAGTTCTGGTGCTGGGATGGCCCTTCAGAGATGTCTCGAATTGAGGCAAGGGGATGAGCCCTTGTACCCCACTCCCCAAATACAAGTTGAATACAAATTGGCCCCCAGAGGAGGGGGGCCTTACATTGGGTAAGGCAGCTCAGCATCCATCAGCTAAGGGCAATTTTGAGTAGGCAGCAGTGCCCTCGAAACCCCCAAAGAGGGGATCTGAGGAGTACACCACCGCATGCACTACCCCATCTTCACCAAATTCCACACATCCTTCCATTAGCCACCTGCCCCATCCTTGCCAGACTTGAGCTACTCCCTGGTTTCAGTACTTAACACCCTGCCTCAGGAAAGTCAGCTAACTCCTTATTCTCTGTGTCTAGAGTGAGAGGCAGGAATCACCTTTACTCCCTAAGGAGCCCCCTGAGCCCGGAGCATGGTTCTTGTCATCACACAGATGTCCCTCTCTAAGTGCTGAGTAGATGGTTATGGCATGGGAGATGCCGGCAGGTCCATGGGAATGTTCCAGCTTCCACGATTTCCACTCTGTCACTGTCTCAAAGTATTGACGTGGCTTCTGCCCATAACAGGCAGGCACAGAGAAAACGTGTTCCCATAGCCAACCTGGCAACCTTTCTTGGGCTCGGGCCAACAGAGTCCTGTCCTTCGTTCCTTCCCTGTCCGGCATGTCTGCTGTGGGTCCACCTCCTAGCTAAGAGGACCCAGCGCATTTAGAGACCTCCGTGCCAGGGAAAGCCCAGTACCATTGCCAACTGCGCTACATTGCCGTTCTTCTGAAGGAAATTACTATTGATCCCACAGCTCTCCTCCCCATGCTGTTTGCCGGGGACAGCCAAGGATCCCTGTGCCAGCTGGGCTCCCACACGGTTCCACTGTTTCTGCACCAGATGGCCAGACCAACACCCTCTGGCTGCCGCACACCCCCGGGAGACGAGGCTCTGACGTCTATCCGCCTGGCTTTTCATGCACAGAGGGCGGCAGGGTCAGAGATGACAGGGCCAACCACATTACAAGAAAAAAATCTCTGCAAAAGGAAAAGATTTCCAAATCCCAGCCACTATCAATGAAATCAATGAACCAACTTTTTCTGTAGCCCTGACTTTCATGGCTCATTCAACAGATCCCAGTCGAAGGCTTACTCGGCAAGAGGGATGCAGTGACCAACAAGACAGCTCCTACCCTCAAGGAAGTTACAGTCCAGCAGCATATAGGGAGGGAGACTACACCATTTACTGTTCAAGCCAGGACACTTTGGAGACTATAAAAGGTGTGCGATTGATCATTAAACAAAGGTTTGAGGCTTAAGGCAGGACTTGAGCCAGGCAAACCAGGTCGCCCCAGATAGAGATCCAACATGACCAAAGTGGGGGAGTTCCGACAGTGGGGGTGTGGTAGTGTTAGGTTGTGCCACAAGGTGGCGCAATTGAAGTACTCGTAGGTAGCTTTTCTTTGTTTTTGTTTTCTATCGATGAAAATTAATTTTTCTTCCATTGCCACGGAGCAAATAGAAGCCTTCCATGGCGTGCTGGAGCTGGATAGTACCGGTTTGTGAGAGCTGATCATTAAATTTTCAGGAGTTTTGTAAGCCAATCGTTAAACACAACCCCCAATACAAATGAAATTAAAATCACTAAAATTAAATTACAATTAAAATAATTAAAAACTGAACATTGAATAAACCATATTAAACACAAAGGTGATAAATACTCAACACTCACACCTTCCTGATGACTTTGCTGCCGTTTCTATTTTGTGTTTCAGAGATTAGCTAATCTGTCGTATCTGTGTGGGGGAAATGCTACTTAATGGTGTGCTATTGCACATAGCTCCCCAACTCCACAGTCAGAGTCAGCGCCTGAGTAGCTTGAGACCCGCTGGGGTTGGAGTATTTACATCATGGAAATCAACAGATGCTACAGATCAGGAAGGGATGTGGGTAGGGCAGACAGTTGTTAAGCATTTACCAACACACTGCTGGAACTAGCATTTAAGTTCATAATTTATGCGGCCAATTTTCATGTACTTTGGACAGTTTTATCACATTCCCCCAAAATGATGATGGTGTCCCCCTCCCTCGAAAAAACAGAGTGTTGGGAGAGGAAGGGCTCGTGTTCCTCCCATAACCTCATCTAGACATACAGGAATGCAGACCTGGCACAGACAAGCCAGTTCAGTTCTAAATGCCACAACAGGGGTGAGTCAGTGAGTGAGTGACAGTCACTCAGTCATGTCCGACTCTTTGCGACCCCTGGACTGTAGCCCACAAGGCTCCTCTGTCCATGGAATTCTCCAGGCAAGGATACTGGAGCGGGTTGCCATTTCAGGTGGTCCAAAATCAAGCTCTAGACTGCTATGAAAAGTTTACCCCCAAGTAATTGACACCAAGCATTCGCATATTCAAACTGACCAAAGGTACTCAAGCTATCTTGTCTGTGATTGGTGAGATTACTTTGAGACCGCCCACAGCACACCTCAGTCAGTGCCCCAGCAGGACCTCATGGCACACTCTACCAGAAGGTTAATTGGAAAGTGTTGATCATTGAATGGGGCTATTTACAGAGGTGTGGGCAGATTACAGAAACCACAAGGGATAGGAAAGTGCCCTGGGACTAGCAACAGTGGGAAGCTGTTACCAGGCCCTGGGCTAAGGGGCGAGGTGTGGGGGCTGTTAGTAGAAAAGCAGAGAGCAATGGGTGAAGACTGCTGTGGGCATAGCACATACCAAACTGCAGCCCAGAGACAGAAATAAATACTCCCACCTCTTGAGTCTTCCTGCCAGCCAGGAAGATGCATCTCATCGGCCAAACCTTAACCCAACCAGGGTCAGTGGCCAAGGCCACCCAACTGATCTGGTCCATGGGGAGCAGCCTCCTGGGGTCCATGGACAGCAGATCTAAAAGGAAGAAATGGATCCGCCCAACAATATGGGACTGCCCTCACCAGGATGCGGGCCCCCAAAAGACGTGCCAGAGACCACTCACCTGCATGAGGCCTGGCCCAGCAGAACAAACAGCAGGCTGGCCATGGCCAGGCAGAGCTATACCAAAGAGCCAAAGAAGCTCTGTCCAAGAACATGCACCTGGCCTACACGTAAGGAATGAACATGTCTCAGCTACACGTATGCCTATAATTAAGCCTCTGCACGGGTGAGGACTTTACCTTGATGCTAATAAAACTTAATCTTCAGGCCACAAGACGGGAATTCTATTCCCGCCACCCCCATCTGGAAGAGAAAGAGAGCTGGACCATAAAGAAGGCTGAGCACCCAAGAATTGATGGTCTCGAACTGTGGTGCTGGAGAAGACTCTTGAGAGTCCCTTGGACTGCAAGGAAATCAAACCAGTCCATCCTAAAGGAAGTCAACCATGAATACTCATTGGAAGGACTGATGCTGAAACTAAAGCTCCAATACTGTGGCCACGTGATGCGAAGAGCCGACTCATTAGAAAAGACCCTGATGCTGGCAAAGATTGAAGGCAGGAGGAGAAGGGGACAACAGAGGATGAGATGGTTGGATGGCATCACCGACTCAATCGACATGAGTTTGGGCAGACTCCGGGAGATTGTGAATCACAGAGAAGCCTGGCCTGCTGCAGTCCATGGGGTCACTAAAGTGTCAGACATAACTGAGCGACTGAACAACAATAATCTAAGAAGTGGGGTCTAGGAAAGAAGCCCACAGCCCTCTGCAGCCGCAGCTGCTCTCAGAGGACCCTTTCCCAAATTCTCCCTTCTCACCCGGTTCAGGGAGAGGGTTAATAGATACAAGGGGGTAGGCGGAGGCCTTTTGTGGCCAAACACTCTGGAAAAGATTGGCAGTTTACCCCGCCCCGAAGATTCACAATGTACATTAGCATAGTAAAGGCGCCAGATAAAGACAACGTTTGGCTTTGTTTACTGTGGGGGTTGCCGGTACTTCTGGAGCTTAAGCTGAAAGCGAAAGGAAGGGTAGGAGTTAGATAAGAGTGTTTGAGACTGAGGGCATGGCCCAAGTGAAGGCCCCGGACAAGTCTGGAGAAGTGGATGAAGTTGAGTGCGGCTAGAGGAGCGGGCCTTTGATCCAGAGGGCCCGGGGCGACGATGCGCTCAGAACTAACGTGCCGCAATCCGAGGCAGCTTGCCCAGCTCTCCACAGGTTTGGCTGGCTGCCCCCTTGCATCCTTCTGTCTGTAACCGACGTCTGGGGGACCGGCAGGAGTGGATGCAGACCACGGGATTAGCACGCCCTCTTGGAGTTTCTCCCCCATGACCTCTGGGTCTCTTCACCCACAACTGGGGAGAGCCACAGTGCCCGGGGGTCCCTGACAGGGTTTGGAGATATCCCTTGACACCCAAACACCACCGCCCCTCTATGACCAAAAGTACTGTCCCCAAGCCTTTGGCCATGGGGCTGCAGCCTGGCACCACCAAGTACAGTCTGACTCAGGGGAGAAAAACAAAACAAATAGCCTGCCTGCGGGGGGTGGCACTAGCTGTCTCTGAAGCTTTACAACCCAGGTCCCTGGGTGCTGGCCTTGGTCCCGCAAGACTTCAGAGCAGCCAGTGACGGCAGAAGTGAGAGTTCACAGGTGTATCCTCTTTAGAAAGGCGGTGGGATGCACAGAGGTGCTGGGAAAAGCTGGCAGGACAGGAGACTGTCCTTTCTCCTTGGCGAATAGCATCTGTGGACTTCCTCACCCAGACCAGAGATTGCTTCCCGGCCTCAAATTTACCACCCTCCTTCTGTCAAATATAACACATTCTCCGAGCTAATGACCTCTGACCCCGCCTTAAAAAAAAAAAAAAAAAAAAAACAGCCCTCCACTTCATCTGTCTTTGGGCTGCTGACTGCCATTCCTGGGGCAGGCGGAGAGTCTAACAGTTCTTTTGTTTTCCAATGATACTTTTTCTCCTGATTCCCTTCTTTTCTGATTTTTGCTCTATGTCTCTAAAGAACAGGGCTGCCCAGACTCCTGCTCACCCTGACATCAGGCAAAAGCCAGTCAGGGGAACCTCTGATTTGATGTACAAATTTGCAGGGTTGGCATTCGACTATCGGATTCACGCTCAAAGTGGCCATTCAAAAAGAGTCCTGGGCCTCACTCAGAGTTCAGTCTGGCCTGAGGACTGACTTTCCAAGAGCTGCAAGCTGATGGGTAGAGCCAGCCTTTTGGGCAGTAGGGGCCCTGGGCAGAAATGAGTCCGACCGTACCCAGGAGCCCGGGAAGAATAAGTACAAGTCACAAGCAACATGATCGCCCAAGTGTGGCAGTGTACCACCTGGCCTTAGAGATGCGTGGGAGAGCATCTGATGCCTACAACAGTCTGCAACAGTGGCAAAGGAGTGACTGAGAGCTCTGAGCTCCACCCTTGACTCTATGTGACCCTATGCACACAAGGGTTCTATCTGAAATGCTGGAGGGCACAGGAGTCTGAGTGCTCGTCCCTGTGGCAGTTAGGGTCCTCCAGGTAACAGATACCAAGATGGAATCAAGTTCAGGATATGCATTCGAATGGATGTGCCAGAAGGGTCAGGGGGAGGGAGCAGGAGTAGGTGGGAGAGACTTCAGGTCAAGACGCAGGTCTGATCCCTGAGAAACGAGGGAAAAGGAAGGAAGATGGGATGAGAAGAATCTCAGACACAGCGCAGCTCTGAGATAATCTCCATCAGGCTAATGGGGAGCCCTGGAGCAAAGACTGCCCATCAGAGACATCCCATGTCTGGCTCAATGGCCCAGCTCTGGTGGCCCTCTCTGCTGTCCCTGGGTGGGGTCTGTGGCCCCCTCAGCTGCTGTGAATGCTGAAGTGTAGCAGTTGGGGGCTGTCAGCTAAGAGCACCCCTTCCAGAACCTTCTCCACCGAAGGGAAGCCTGGATAGTCCCCTCCCATGGCTGCCACAGTGCTTCTGTGCCAAGTCAAGAGGATATATCAGGGATGGTACAGGGTTACAGCCCTGGCTCTAAGCCTGGTCTCCTGACCGCAGACAAACTTTCCCCCCTTTTCGTCTCAGTTTGTGGACGAAGAGAATCAGCCGTTATCTGTCCTGTCTCAAGTCTGAACACCCTTGGATACTGGTTGTTTTCATCCTTGAGCTCCTCAAAGATAGACACGGAGTCAGAAAGGACTCGGCGACTGAGGGGCCTCTACCCCCAGAGATAAATACATTCAAGTTAGAAAAGGTCCCAGTCGTATTTGCAAGTCCAGAAGGGAGGTGGGGTGGGCTGAGACCACGCAGCTACCCATTGATTTGATTATTCCTCAAAGGTGTACTAAGTACCTGCTCTGAGCAAGTAAGGGCTATGTGCCCAAGAGAGGCTGCGAGTCTCCTGAGGACCAGAGAGGCTGCAGCAGGAAGATCTAGCCACCCACTGCCCTACCCGCCGAGGTCCCGAGATGAGGGGTTCAGAAATTCTCTAAAATAGTGTAATCCAAATGACCCTCCACACACACACACTCCCCCTGCACTGCCAATTCACAAATACATGCGCACACACGCACACACAAAACACACACACACAGAGCCATCTTCGGCATCATGAATAATTAATCTTTGTAGAACCCTGTAACGTTTACAAATATTAAAGCATTATCTCATTGTTTTAATCACAACAACCACTGTGGAGCAGCCTCATTCTTCCTGATAATGAAGTTGGGCTCAGAGATAAGATCTGAGCAAGGTGAAATGGCTCAGTAGGTGGTTCTTAACCTTTGAGGCAATCTCAGCTCCCTTTAAGAACCCTCGTCTCAGAAGAAAAAAAAAAAAAAAAAAATATATATATATATATATGCTTACCAACTCAAAATTTCACCCAGGCTTTCAGGGCATTACAATTCCCTCCTCCAAACCCTCCAAAACGGGGGTGAACACCCCACCCACCCCTAGTGGTAGGAGGCCAGGCTAAAGTTTTGCCTGGCTGGAGCTGACGTCCTCCAGGCAGCCCCTGGATGGGCGAGGAATCTCCGTGCCATTACAGCAGGATAAGGGAATCTCCCAGCCGAGATGGGCAGGGAAGGGTTAAAGGGAGGGGGGGAAGGGTTTTGTTTTTCACCTCGGAGGACTCTGTTCTGGGTCATTAAGAACACACTAGGCCGAGTGAGCATTCCATTCCCCGGGCCTGCCTCCAGCGCACAGCTCTGCTTCCCAACAAGATAAGTCCTGTGCGGAAGACCAGCCTGCTTCCCAGAGAGCCAGATGGGAACTCGCCCCAGATAAGGGCCGTCCAGTGCCAGTCACACGGGGCCTTACCGCTGCAAGAATGGCCAACCCCGAGGCTGCAGTTCTTGTAGGCTAAGGAGGGGGAAGCGTTTGTGTTGTTGTTCAGTCGCCAAGTGTGTCGACTCCTTGCGACCTCATGGGCTGCGGCGGCCAGGCTCCTCTGTCCCTCACCATCTGAGCGTTTCTGAGAGGCTCACTAACACAGTGCCGGTCTAGGCTGCTCTAGAGGAGGAACCCTCCCCCGGGTCCAGCACAGTACAGGGCCAAAGCGGGGCTGCCCCAGCTTGTGGACAGTGGGGCCTCGGCATCTGTGTGCCCGCAATTTGGGGGCTGGGTGGGTTCCAGCGACGCCTCAACCACCTCCTGCTGGGCTCACAGACGGCTTAGCCATCCCACCCGAGCCTTGGAGCAATCCTACCCCCACACCATCCACCACCCAGGTGGTACCTGGGCCCAGCGCAGGTAAGGAGAAAGGCCTGTGGAAAACACCATTACAGATAAGTAACAGCCCCTTTCAGGTTTAATGACACGTTGCATCCATCCTAAAGCTCTCAAAAAAAAAAAAAAAAAAAGGCCCTCTCGGGGGACAGCGCCTCGCGCCTGTAAGTAGGAACGACAGGCCGGGGCGCGCGCGGGGGGAGGGCCCATGGCGCGGCTCGGGTGTGTAAATTAACTGGGGGCAGCAGAGTAAATACATTACACACGGTATTTATTATGCGTCTGGACCTCGGAGGGGTTCTCTGGCTCCCGGACGTGGCAAATCTTGTCCTGAGCGCCGCAGGCCGCGTGGCCGAGGGCGATGGCTAGCCGGTCGGGGCCCGGGGGTGGCAGAGGGAGCGGGGTGCGGGGGGAGGCTTTTGGTTCTATGCCCAAGAGCCCCCGGGGAGCCCCCTCCCTACGACTGAAGGTGGGGGGAAGGGCAGGGGCGGAGGAGACGTGGCCCCGGGCGCCGATCGGGCGAGGGGCCGGGCGGGGAGGGCGACGGGGTGGGAACGGGCGGCGCGCCCAGCCCCTTAGCATTCCGCCGGCGCGCCCGCCATCGCCGCGTGCGCCCCCGCGCCCCGCTGTAATTACCCCGATTACCAAATGAATCTCGCGCTTTTGTGCTCGCCGGGCGGTGGGTGCGGGGAGGCAGTTCTAATAGTTGTCATTAGGGCCGGGGGAGGCGGGGCGCCGGGGGCTGGGGGTGGGGAGCTCGGGGGTGGGGGGAGGCCCGCCGTTCCCTCGCTCGCTCGCTCGCAGGCGGTCCCGGGCGGCGCGCAGGCCGCTGCTGGCTGCTGAGTAATGATTTTTTTTCTAATTGGAGGCGAACAGCGGCCCTAATGGATGGAGCCGCTCTCGGCGCGCTCGCTGCACCCGCCCCTCGATCAATACTTCTCGCTGCGACCGCCTGGCCGAGCTCCCCCGCCCTTTGTGGTCTGAGGTGCCGCGGGGGCCCCCAATCTCCCCCCGTCGCCGCGCTCCCCACGAAGCCTCTGCCCCGCCCGGGGCGGCCCCCACCTCCCCGGACACCCTCCCCCCTCCCCCGGACTTTCCATCCCCTCCTAGCCTCACATCACCCGCAGCCTAGTCCCCGTGGCTTTCCAGCCAGGGCAGGTTGTCGGGCAGGCGCAAAGATGTAGGGGGAGGACAGACTCTGGATTGCCCCCTCCACCCTTCCTCCGAGACCATGCTTCCTCCGAGACCATGCTTCCCCCGAGCTCCCCAGGCCCAGGGGAGAGCCAGGCACGGGCAGCCACCTCTAAGGGTTTGCACCCGCTGGTCCGGCAAGGGTTCGCTGAGTCAAATTAAACCCCGCGTTCTTTTCTCCCTGAGCCTTTTCCAGCTCAAACCCGCTCCTCGGCCCTTTCAGCTTCTTGTACTAAGAGAACCATGGCGGCTAGACACACCCCAGGGTTCCTTTCTCCAAGAAGCCCCGGGTCTGGACAGGGCGAAGAATTCCCTGGGGTGTGCGGGATCAAACGCGCCCCCAGTTTTGCCCGCCTGGTTCCTGCACTGTTTCTAACTAGCTGGTGACCTTGGGCGAAGACTCAACCCCTGGGGGCCCCTTTTGTTACACCCTGCGGAAGTTTATCCTGCCCGGCCAGCTGGGTGACTGGGATGTGTGTGTGCTCAGTAGTATCCCACTCTGCGACCCCATGGACTGCCCCCCGCCAGATTTCTCTGTCCATGGGATTCTCCAGGCAAGAATACTGGAGTGCGTTGCCATACCCTCCTCCTGGGGCTCTTCCCCACCCGGGATCCAACCTGTGTCTCTTGTGTCTCCAGCATTGGCAGGTGGATTCTTTACCACTAGCCACCTGGGAAGCCAGACTGGAATACAGCATTCAAAGGAATGGCTGGAAACTATTGCTCCTCCCTGTAGTCTGCAGACCCTCCACCCTCTGGGGCAAATCTGAAAATCCAGACTCCTGGGAGGCCCTGGCTGGTCCAACCTCTATTCTCCTTCCATTCTGCATTTTCCATTGCTGACCATCATTCATGCTTAGCATTGCCTGATATAGTAGGCTCCTGTTTGTTTATTATCAGTCTTCCCCACTACCATGTAATCTCCATAATGACTGGGATTTTTGTCCATCTTGTATCCCCAGCATCTGAAACTGAGCCTGGAATGAAGGAGGTGCTCAATAAATATTAGTTATATGAATGAATTGAAGGAATTTGAACTCTGTCCAACTTCTTCATCTCTCCCGGAAGCAGTGGCTTCTTATTCCTTGGATTCTGTGCCATATCGTATTTTCCAAAAAATGGCAACAGCAATATTTCTGGTCTCACATGCCCTTCTAGAACCTTACCACTAGCTCCCTTTAAGGGTAGGAGTCTTCCTCCACTTGAACCAGGTCTAGCCTTTGTGACTACACCTCCATGAATAGAATGTGGCCCAAGTGATACTGCAGACTTCCTAGTCTAGGTCATAGAAGGTGATATGGCATCCATCTGACTCTGTTTCTCTCCTGGGATGGTCATCCTTGGAATCCAGCCACCATGTTGTAAGGAAGCCCAGGCCACATGAAGAGGCCAAGGTAGTATTCCAGCCAACACTCTGATGTTCCAGCTAATGTCCCAGCTGACAGCCAGCACCAGCCACCAGTTACGTGAAAGAGTGAGCCTTCAAATGATTCCTTTGATCCACCCTAGTCAATGCCAAGTGGCATGACCCTTTAAGCTACCCAGCTGACACTGAGTGGAGCAGACAAGCTGTCCCTGCCAAGCACTGCCTAAGTAGCAGTTTCATGAGCAAACTAAATGTTGCTGTTGTAAGACACTAAGTTTGGGGAGAGTTTGCTACCCAGTAGTAGTAAATAGATAGCTGGAGCTATAGATAATAGATAGTGGGAGCACTCAAGTGACTTCTCTTCAGCCCCCTATCTCCTGGGCACACCATGGAGCTGCTTGCCACAGTACACAGAATCACCACCTCAGGGCTCCATCTGCTCAGCCCACTGCTATTTTTGAGGGTCCTCAGTTCCTGTAGCCCATTGCCACAGCTGCTTAGTCCAGCTTGGACTATGAGTCCAAGCTGGCCATTCTCTGGGCCAACTCCCAAGACATGGCCCAGCTCAATGGGAAAAAAATCGCTCTGCTTTGCTGGTCTGCACCACCACACCTGCTAATCCTGTAGCATCTTCCTAACCAGCTCTCTCTCACCCTCCACACACCTACCCCTCTTTCCACTCAGCTCCAACTTCACGGAGACCTTGGTAGTCACAAATAAGAGCCCAGCCCCCACCCCAGCATCTCACCACTATATGTCTATCTACACCACCCTGTCCATCTGCGTTCCAGTGCCAAGGAAAGAGCATCCTCTCGCTCATCTCATGGCCAATCCTGTTCTTGAACTCTGAGTCCCAGAGGTTCCAACTCTAGGGCAGAGATCTATGGTAGATCTTTTTCGCAATGATGGAATTGTGCTATGCTTTCCTAGCCACTAGCCACATATGGCTCTTCAGCACTTAAAACGTGGCTAGTGTGACCAAAGAACTGGATAGTTTTATTTTAATTAATTGAGATAATTGAGCGTGGCTAGTAGCTACCGTATTGTACAGTGCAACTCTAGAGATTAATCCCCAGCCTAACCCTCCCCATCGGCAATTAACGTGTCCTCTTCTCCAACTCACATCTCAGGCCATGGCCACCCAGCACCCACTCCGGCACCCCTCCATGCCCCAGGTCTGCACACACTGTCAACTCTGAGATTGCTGATTCTTTTTGAAGTCTCCACTGAAAAGTCTGGATGAAAGGAAAGGCTTTCTTCCAGAAAGCCTTCCCTGACACCCGCATCCCCGAATAGTTTGGGGGTCCCTGCTATGGACCCCCATGGTGTGCTGCCATGGTTCCCAGTTCCCCAGGACTGCACGTGTAATATTCCCTACAGACCGGTTGGCTCATGGGAGGTAGAGGCCAAGCTCCCTCACTCGACGTCACACCCCTGTTCTGGACCAAGCCCATAACGGAGACTCGGGACATATTTGTGGAAGAAATGCCTTGGGAAGAGGGGGACAAAAAGTCCCAGCCTGATGGGGGAGACTGATGGTCTGGCTTAGCATTCGTTCCTCTATTTGCCTTCTAGAATTCAGGCCTTACATGGCTGGGTGCTCACTACATGTATAATTCAGAAGCATTTGCATGATTTGGTCCAGGCCTTTCTCAGGGAAGGCTGTGCACGGGGTTGGCCATTCTGGGCCATCGGGAGGAGGGGCAGGGGGGCTGCTGGTTAGACCCCTGGGGCTGGGAGGAGAATTGGTCAGGGTTGAGTTGAGTTCCACGAGCAGCTCCTAAAGCAA
Source organism: Bubalus bubalis (assembly GCF_019923935.1). Lineage (NCBI taxonomy): Eukaryota > Metazoa > Chordata > Mammalia > Artiodactyla > Bovidae > Bubalus > Bubalus bubalis. The sequence goes on from NC_059181.1 coordinate 39,212,210, forward strand.
AACTGGCAACAGGGCTCCCTGTCTACAGAGAGACCGCTCGGAACAGGCCTGAGGCCATTGGAAGCTAAAGGCCACTGCCTAACTCACTTGCCCTCAGACCATCTCCCCCGACTCCCATCCCCTCCTTGCCACTGCCGAGACCCCTTTTTCTTTTCTTCTTCCTTCTCTTTGTGCACAAAGGGGAGGACAAGTCCTGCTCAGACCTGCTCCTCTCCAGGAATTGCTGGGAATTAGATGGAGTGACGCCTGCCCGCGGCAGAGGACAGGGCTGGTTCCCGAAGCCCCGCGTGGGCACCTCTGATAACCACCACGGTGGCTGTTCTTCATGCCGCCGGCTCATTAGGCTTTCTGGGGCCAGGCCAAGAAATTGCCAAGGACAAGACGGGCGGCGTCTGCCGGCAAACTCTGCGGAGCCCACTCCCCTCCGAGGCCCTTCCTTCAGTGTGAGCGAGGGGGTGAGTTCCGCTGAGCTAGAACCGCGCCTGACAAGTGACACTTTGACGAGCGACGTGATGACGAGTCCCTGGGGAGGCTGTGGAGTCTGGTTCCTGCAGACACTGTCTCCCCTGAGGCAGTCTCCGTGCTTGAGTGCTGAGTCTGTGTGTGTGTGTGTGTGTGTGTGTGTGTGTGTGTACACACATCCTGCTTCTCTGAGGAAGATTCTCCAGATTCCACAGCCGACTTGACAGAGGCCCTCCTGAACACTCGTGGGGCCCACAGACGCGGAGAACAGATGTGACAAACCAGCCACTGGCTGCTGAATTCAGGTGATCCCTCCCAGAGTTGCCCTGTCCTCACCGCCTTGTTCCAAGCTGGTCCCCTCGGAGCTGCAGCTCCTGCCCGGATGTGGTGAGTAAGTGAAGATTCAGCCTCCAGGCGTGTGATCTGCTTGCTAACTCCAAACCCCTGGATCAAGCCCAAGTCATCAGTCCTGTGCTAGGACAGAGGAGCCTGGTGGGCTACAGTTCATGGGATCACAAAGAGCTGGACATGACTGAGCACATCCCTGGAGAAGGAAATGGCAACCCACTCCAGTATTCTTCCTGGAATATCCTATGGACAGAGGAGCCTGGTGGGCTACAGTTCATGGGGTCGTAAAGAGTTGGACACTGGGTGGATGCAGAAATAAATGAAACAGGATCTCTTTCTTAAGAGAACTCGCCTTCCAGGTACTGTAGCTGGTAAAGGTCAGAGGTTCCAAAGAAGCCAAGGTCACGTGAAAAGCTTTCAGAAAGAGGTGACCTTTGAACTTGAAAAGCACCTAGGTGAAGAAAAGCCCCAGGAGATGGCATAAGGAGGAGGACTGGCTCTGCCTTCCAGCAGGGACTTGTGATGGGGTGGCAGAGTTCCCTGTGGGGGAAGCAGATAGAACGAATGTAAAGGAGAGCAAGGAATTGAAGAAGCTTCGTGCAGGACAGTGTGCCAGTTGTCTGGTCCCCAGGGTCCCCTTCCAGATGCCAACAAGCAAGTCTGGGCTTTCCCCTTGTGCCCTGTAGGGAATGCACCAAGGTCTCATGTCTAATTAGACGGCTCTCAGTGTCTCAGAGTCCCCACCTCTACTGGGCCAAAAGGGGCTGCTCCCTTACTGTGCTCCCAGGGGGCCTGCAAGGGACAATCTCACTCCCCTGCCACCAACAGCCCTTCAAATACAGTTGACCCCTGAATGACATGGGGCTTAAGAGTGCTGGACCCACACAGTCAAAAATCCACATGTACCTTTACCATCAGCTCACCGTTTCCACAGCTCTGCATCCGCAGATTCAACCAACCGTGGATTGTGTGGTATCGTAGTACGTGTTTACTGGAAAACATCTGCATGTAACTGGACACAGGTTCGCAGTTCAAACCGCTATTGTAGGAGGGTCAGCTGTATTTGAAATAGCAGCATTTTAGTTATCTACTGCTGCTTGAGAAGCACGTGAAAACTCAGTGGCATAAAACAACTGACTTTTCCTCACAATTGATGGGTTGGTTTGGCTCAGTGGGCGGTTCTTCTGTTCCACATTGGTTGGAGTCACTCATGCAACCACACTCAGCTGCGAGTTTGGCTGGGTCTGGGACATCATTCATGTCTTTGGCAGTCAGTGCCAGCCGTTGGCTGAGGCGGCTCTGTTCTCCACTCTGCCTGTCTTGCCAACAGGGTAGCCCGAGCTCTTAACCTGGCAGTTCTGTTTGAGGGAACCAACACAGACGCTACCAGACTTCTTAAGGCCCTAGCTCAGAAGTCATATAACAACGCTTCTGCTGAATTCTCTTGGCCCCAGCAGGTCACAAGGCCAACCTAGATTCAAGGGGAGGGGATAACAGACTCACTGTTTCTTCTTTTGGATGGGAGGAACATCGGGCACTCACAGGGCTGGGAGAAATCAGTGGTGGCCAATTTTGTTGAGTCTGCCATTCCAGCCCCTGTATTGGAGCTCCTCGAGGCTACATAGCGCATATCCCTTTCAAAGCTCCTGACAGGCCCCAGGTTCTTTCTTCAAAGCCATCTCTCCCCCTCTGAACCCACTCTGGGTTGGGTACATCCTTTATAGACCTGCTCTAGAACCTCCTCCAGTGGGTGGTGTAGAGCGGGGTGAGCAGCAGAATATTGAGGGCTTTCAGAGGAGATCTGGGGAGATGGCCAAAGCCAGAGCAGGCTCTCACTTCTGGGGCAGTCCCCAGATTGACTAGGGCTAGAGGATGGGGTGAGGGAGAGGGGCCTCTTGATAGAGAATGATTTAGAGCCCCCCGCTGCAGTCCATGGGGTTGCAAAGAGTCGGACTTGACTGAGCGACTGAACTGAACTGAACTGAACTTGTCCTAGAGACCCTTAGGAAAGAAAGCTTCCTGGCTGGTAAAGACTCTGAGAAACCTGTCACATAGCAGAACAAAGCGTTCTTTAAAAACCTTAAAGGCTCTCCCTGTCCCAGCTGGTCACTTGTAGCAAACACTGCTGGTTAGGAAACTGACTTGGCAATTAATCACTTAAAGCCCTATGACGTCCTACATATTGTCTTGGGTTGTTATTTAACTCTGGCTGTGTTTATGCTGCCAGGGCTGGGTGGAGTCTCTTAGGACAGACTGCAGAGTGGCCCAGACAACTTCTTCCTGGGAAGAAAATCTCTTCTCTCAATTTCTCTCTCTCAATGATAATTTTTATTTTCTTTTTTTATAGTCTTCTGTATTTTCTGATGGTTTTCTATACCAAGTATATTGTACTTTCAAAACAAGAAATGTTAGCATATTCAAGGAGCCCCTGACAAAGATGTTCATTGCAGTATTATTTATATTAACAAAAATTGAGAACGGCATCCATGTCTAGCAACAAGAAAATTGCTAATTAAGATGAATCCATGGGGTGCAAAAAAGCTATTTAAAATGATGCTCCAAACAGATCTTTGGTTGCCGGGTCGTGGGGGGGGGGGGGGGGCGGGTGGGCAGTGAAGAAGGGATGGATTGGGAGTTCAGGATTAGCCAATATAAGCTATTACAGATGGAATGGATAAACAACTAAGCCCTATTGTATAGGACAGGGAACTATATTCAATATCCTGTGATAAACCATCATGGAAAAAAATGTATATATGTGTGTGTGTGTATAACTGAGTCATTCTGCTGTACAACAGAAATTAACATTGTAAATCAACTATGCTTCAATAAAATAAAGATAACAGTAAAAAACAAAACGATGCTCTTGAAGAGTTTTTGATGATACAGGAAAATGCTTATAGTAAAACATTTGGTGGTAGCAGTCAACATTTTTTAAGGATTTGATCTAAATTGTGATATATGGAAATTGGCTGATAAGACAGCATTTATTGAGCACTTACTGTGTGCCGCACTTACAGAATCATCTCATTCCATCCTTGCAACATCCCTCTAAGGTAAGTACTATTCGTATCCCCATTTTAAAGATGAGAAAGCTGAGGCACAGAGAAATTAAATATCTTATGCAAAAATGACACAGCTAATGTCACAGGGCACACATTTGAACCCAAAGAGCAAGATTTCTCTCCCATACTCTCAACCACTATGCTGTGTGTACATGTATAACAGGCTAGAAGGAGATCTGTTAAATGTTCACAGCAGTGATGTCTTGCTAGGGATTATAGGTGTTTTTTTGCATCTTTGTTACACTTCTCCATAGGTTCCAAATTTTCCACAATAGGGCATGATTTACTTTGATCACTGGGAAGAAATAATAATTATTTTAAAATAAGAATCAAAACAAATGAGACCAGCCGTGCTGGCTCCCGCTGGTTCCCACTCTTGGCTCTCCCCCTTGGGAAGCACAGGGATATGGCCCCCTCCTGTTTTTGGCAGCTCTTCATCAGTATTTGAGTGGACCTTGCAGGTCCTAAATGACTACGGAGAGGCAGCTGCTTCCCCTACGCCAAGCCACTCCCCGATCCTTTCCACCACCCCATCACCCGCACACCCCCCCTGGTTTCACAGCCCCAGCATCTGGCAGACACGTGTGTCTTATCCCCACTGCTCCCGGCGCAGACCGTGCCTTGCACACATCCTGCAGTCACCCGCAGCAGCTGACGTCTTGACATAGATAACCGCCTCTGAAAACACATCTCCCCGCTGGCTGCCCGACACTGACACCGGAAGCCCAGAGACACTTGGGCAGTGCAGACAGCTTGGAAGTTTATGGTGGGTGGGAGCACCGTGCCAGCCCCAGACATTCTCCCCAGGTGGGGGAAATCAAGGGCAAAGTATGTGTCTTGGACCAGACGTACCAGAACCACCAGATGGGCCAATTTGAGATAGAAAAAAAAAAGCAAGAAGGATCACCAGAAACTCTATTCCTGCCATAGCACCTGGAGTGGCGGGGGCGGGGGTGGGGTGTGGGGTGTGTCTTGCCTGTACTCAAAGCAAGGAGATCATTGTCAGACTCATTGACATTCAAGCCAAGCCCCAGTGGGATTTGCTTTGTCCCCCTGAATGTCAGCCTGTATTTATCAGTCAATCAACAAATATTTATTGAGCCCAAAGCAGCAAGTTACAAGGTACTTGGGTTAGGGCAGGGGTTCATGGGAGGTGGACAGAGGGCCCCTCATCTTCCCTATTCACTCCCCACCACACACACACACACACACACACATGTTTTGGAACCATTAACATAGGAATTTGGGAGATTGGTTTGGGTAGATTTCATATAGTTTTAATGGCTGGTTTACAGGTTGCTGGAAAGAACGGTCGATGGATCATTGTTCCCCCACTCCTCTCCCCTCCCTGCATTAGAATAGTACCCCCAAGTCCCTTGACATGTGATTTTGCAGTTTTTCTCACTGTGCTTAGTCGCTCAGTCATGCCTGACTCTTTGTGACCTCATGGACTGTAGACCACCAGGCTCCTCTGTCCATGAGATTCTCCAGGCAAGAATACTAGAATGGGTTGCCATTTCCTACTCCAGGTTTCTCATTGAAAGTGGAGTCTATTTCCCCACTCCTTGACTTTGGCTTGGACCTGTGACTTGCTTTGGGTAGTGGGGTGCCTGAAACATTCCTACCCACACTCAACACCACAACACTCACCTGCTTCAGAGACCAGAGCCACCTGAGCTTCAGCCCAGGGCTGCCAGAAGCAACCTGTGGGACTGAGCATGCCCCTGGCCCTGTGACAAAGGTCCTGGCTGCCATGGGGACTGGCCTCCCGGTGGGCCTCACTGCCCTCCCTGCCTCCCACACACGCACACAAACACACACTGGAATTGGAAACTTCAGTTCAATTCAGTTCAGTCGATTACTCGTGTCTGACTCCATAGACTGCAGCACACCAGGCTTCCCTGTCCGTCACCAACTCCCAGAGCTTACTCAAACTCATGTCCATCGAGTTGGTGATGCCATCCAATCATCTCATCTTCTGTTGTCCCCTTCTCCTCCTGCCCTCAATCTTTCCCAGCATCAGGATCTTTTCAAATGAATCAGCTCTTTGCATCAGAGGGCCAAAGGATTGGAGTTTCAGCTTCAACATCAGTCCCTCCAATGAATATTCAGGACTGATTTCCTTTAGGATGGACTGGTTGGATCTCCTTGCAGTCCAAGAGACTCTCAAGAATCTTCTCCAACACCACAGTTCAAAAGCATCAATTCTTCGGCGCTCAGCTTTCATGGTCCAATTCTCACATCCATTCATGACTACTGGAAAAACCGTAGCTTTGACTAGACAGACCTTTGTTGGCAAAGTAATGTCTCTGCTTTTTAATATGCCTGTCTAGGTTGGTCATAGCTTTTCTTTACCTCAGGCAAATAATAAAATCACCACCTTTCCACCTCCACCAGGGACAGGGCCTGAGGGTTTGGAGATAAGGGCCTAAGATAAGGTCTTATCTCCAAACCCCGAGGCCCAACACACAACTCGCCAACTAAGCCTGAGAGCACAAGCACAGTGTGTTGGTTTAAAGGAGATCTTTTCCAGTCCATAGCCCCGGAAGAACAGGGCAGGAAGGTGGAAGTCCTATCCGCCACTTAGAAAAGGAGACTTTGAGTTGAACACTAATTCACACAGAGTCTGGAAGATGGCTAAGCAGTCCTTCACTTTTTTAAAGTTTCTTAAAAGTCCACACAGAGCAGGTCTCTGTGATTAATACAGGGGTTCTAGTAACGAAGTTCTAGAATAACGAAGGTCAAAAATAAGAGTGTCTTGAGATGGGAGGGAGGTTCAAGAGGGAGGGGACATATGTACGCATAAGGCTGATTCATGTTGATGGTTGACAGAAAACAACAAAATTCTGTAAAGCAGTTATCCTTCAATTAAAAAATAAATACATTTTTTAAAAAAGAAAAAAAAAATAAGGTGTATTAAGGAGTCAAAGTATATTTGTCACTCAAATTCCAAGCTAGGTGGTTGGGGCTGGTATGGTGGCTTTCTCCCTGAGACTAAGGGAACTAGGTAGGTGGTATTTTCCAGAAGTGACCACCACCATATCTCTCATCCATCGTGCTCTTATATGATGTGATCCTGACCCTCTTCCTATCAAGATGAGAAGTCTAGTTCCCCTCCCCTTGACCCTGAGCAGACATGACTATTTTTGGCCAATAGAGTTGGCAGAACTGATGCTGAGAGATTTGGGGGAGTGGGTCATAAAAGGCCCTGCAGCATCCTCCTTGTTCACTGGAGTATTCCTGCCTGGGGCTCATGGAAGACACCCAACTACCCCGAGGCTGCCATGTTGTGAGGATGCGAAGCCACACTGAAAGGCCATGTGCAGATGCTCTGGTTGGCGGTCCAAATCTTAGTCATCCATTTTGGGGCCCAGACATGCAAATGAAGCTGTGTTGGATCTTCCAGACTAGTCCTTCAGCCCACTGAGTACCACTGAGTGACCTTACTCAAAACCACCAAGAGTGAAAGAATTGCCCAGACAAGCCCTACCCAAATTCCTGACCCACATAATCTATGAGCACAGTAAAATGGCTCTTTTAAGCCAGGAAGTCTGAGGTGTTACACACGAAAAGCAATGGGAGTGGGGACTCAGGTTCCATCCAGTTCATTGCTCTGCCATACCTGGGTGGGTGGGTGGGTGTGGGATGGCCTTGTCCTCATTGTTCAAAATGGTGTCTAGAGCTCCAGCCATCACATCTGCAGTCCAGACAGTAGGATGTTGAGAGTAATGAAGAAGAGCAAAGGGCATGATCCTATTAAGGATGTTCATGAAAGGTATCTCAGGACATGACACATCCTATTGGCTAATATTTAGTCATGTAGCCATACCTAGTAGTAAGAGAGGGTGGAAAACATCATCTTTATTCTAGATGACTATGTGCAAAACTAAGATTCAGGAATTCTTAGAAATTGCCCATCGGTCCAGTGGTTAAAACTCTGCACTTCCACTGCAGGGGGTATGGGTTTGATCCCTGGTTGGGGAACTAAGATCCCACATGCCACACAGTGGGGCCAAAAAACAAACAAACAAACAAATATCAGGAATTCTATTATTGAAGAAAATGAAGATTACAGGTCTGGCCCACAGCCAAAAGTTCTTTGCCCTCCTCCCTTTCCCCTCCCCCCCCATTCATTTCTGTACTCTCAGCCACCTGAACACCAAGGCTGAAAAAACTATAGATCTTCAGCCCGAACAACCAAAAGACAAATGAGTGCTTCTCCAGCCAGTACTGAAGGCGCCTCTCAAGGCATAATTTCTGCTGCTGACAAAGTCCCTATCTCTCTTCTTTCTAAAGACCCATTTCCACAAAGGATGAGGAGAGATGGTAAGTTGGGGTGGGGTGGAGGACCTGGCCTGCCACATATATTAACTGAGCATCTGCTAACGTGTCCATCTAATCCTCACCTGAGATACAGCACTGCCATTATTTTCACTTAACAGGTGAAAAAACTGAGGCTGGGAAAATGTAAGTGACTCAGAGTCACACAGCTCAATCCCTGAGCACAAGGTCAGGCGCTAAGCTGGGGCCGGTGACTCTGTAAACACCAGTCCCAGGGTGTCCCTCCCTGAGGTCATCAGAGGGCCTGCTTGTGTTTTGCAAGATCCTTCCACTATGAAGATGCCATAGGTCTTTCTTCCTGCTTCTTCAGGATCCTCAATGAATGTGCCTGAGGCCTAGAGGTCAGTGTTGCTCTTAATCACCTACCACCTCTGCCACTGACTCCTGTGAAGCAGGCAGGCTCCACAGTGGGGCTGTCCGAAGACTTGAGCGGGCTGAGGATGGGGGTGGGGGTGGGGGTTGGCCAGAGCTGAAACACTAGGAACCCCTTTTATTTCAACTCAGGCTGGGTCATGGTTCAGACCCCCATGCCCCAGCCTGAGCCTCCTGTCTGTCTCCCCTCAGAGGCGGACTCATTTCTGCGAGACAGTCAGGAAGGTGGGGGCAACCCCCACAGCATATAAATCAGTGAGCCTTGCCATGTAAAGAACCACCACCAATGATGTTTTCATCATTGGTGGTGGGGATGGTGGCACAACAATGTGAAGTATTTAATGCCACTCAACAATACACTTAAAAATGATTCAAGTGGGGACTTCCTTGGCGGTTTGGTGGTTAAGACACCATGCTCCCACAGCAGGGGGCACAGGTTTGATCTCTGGTGGGGGAACTAAGTACCCACATGCCATGCAGTGAGGCCAAAAAAAAAAAAAAGGTTCAAATGGCCAATTTTATGTAACATATATTTTACCCCAATAAAAGAAAATCCCCAAACTTAGTGGCTTAAAACAGCAACACTTTACCAGTTCATGAGCCTGTGAGTCTATAGCTTGGGCTGGGCAAGGCTGGGCAGTTCTACTGGACACACCCGGGTTCGCTCATGTAGTCATAACCAGCCAGCAGGTTGCCTGGCACCGGCTTGCAGAGAGGGCTTCACTCCCGTCTGGTGGTTGCTGCTGGTTGTCGGCAGTCTGGGCCACATGCTTCCAGCTGCCTAATCCAGGCACGGGTGCCATCACCAAGGTGTATTCACAGCTTAGCAGTTGTGGGGGGTCCCGAGAACACCAAGAGAGGGTAAGCCCCAGTGCACAACATTTTGCAAACCTCTGCTAGTCGTGTCTGATAGCACCCTTTTGGCCAAAGCAAGTCACACTGCCAAGCCCAGAGTCAGTATGAGAGAAGACACCAGGGGATAAATATGAGGCAATGCAAGCACACTGAGGGCCAGCACCGCCATACGGCTTGCTCACGAATTACTGTTGTAACTACTACAACACACGTGTGTGATCACCCAGGCACATTCGCTTTCAAACCAGAGAAGAGAGCTGGTTGCCCAAACCAGTAGCTACTTGAGTCATTAAAGGCACAAGATGCCTCCAGGCAGGAGTGTGGTTTCTAAAAACGCAGACCAGAGAGAGCAAGCATTCTGGCATGAAGTCTCCCCACGGAGATCCAGCACAGAGCCCACATCCTCAGCTCTTACGGTTTTCTGCAAGTCTAGGGGAGCAAGCCGGGTGCCCCCAGTTCTTCCCCAGACAGTTTTGTGGCCGTGCCATCCTCTCCAACCCATCCGATCCTTACAGGCAAATGATGATTCCCAGGCTGTGTCCCCCATCAATACTGACATGCTAAAAATCAGGATTGGAAAGCAGTGAGAAGGCAGCAGAAAATGAGTCTTTCCACAGTTTTCCTTTCTGCCCTGCCCTGGGAAAGAAGAGCCAGAGGATGCCTGACTGTGCCCTGTCGATCTGGGTGGAAGGGGGAGGGGGTTATCCTGCCCCAGTCACCTGTGGAAGGCCAGCCACCACAGCTAAATGGATGGTGAGAGAGGTGGCTACACCCACAGTGCGAGTCTGCACAGGGGTATGGAGGACCTGCGTCAGCCCCACCAACCGCTGCTGACTGATCTTGGGCAAGTTAAGTTACTTAGTCTCATCTAATTAGTTTCCTCATCGACTCAATGGATATGAGTTTGAGCAAACTCTGGGAGATGGTGAAGGACAGGGAAGCACTGCGTGCTGCGGTCCATAGGATCGCAAAGAGTCAGACACAACTAAGCAACTGAATAACAAGTAAAAAGACTAGAATAAGCCCTCCTGTGGGGCCATCCAGAAGATTCTATGCCTGAACCCTTGCATGAAACAGACAATCCAGAGCACAAAGAAGATGTTTAACAACCACGGCTTGTCTTTCAAAAGGGCTGTTTCCCCCAAGCCACCAGACAGGAAAGCTCCTGGGTAACAGAGCACAGATGTTGTTTTAAACTTTTGTTTCCGCAGCATATCTAGTTTGCCCTCAGCATGATTCCAGACAGCTCCCCTCCTCTGTCAGGAGCCATCCCAAAAGTCTAAGGATATTCCAACAGTCCCTTGAAAGCCTACTTCTCATTCACGGTGGCAGGGATAGGGGAGACGTCTGACAGGAAGGAGGTATCACCATGGTGATGGTGGGGTTGGTGGGGGGTCACAGGCCACTGTCAGTGGGCACCCGGGCAAGTTTCAGAGAGCAGGTCAAGTCATGGCCCCATACACCACCTCTCCAAAGTCCAGAAGCCGTGTTATTGAAAGAATTTTATTTTTTTCCCTTCCGTAGACCTTTCCCTGTGCATGCGTGCTAAGTCGATTCAGTCATGTCCGACTCTTTGCGACCCCAGGGACTATAGCCCACCAGACTCCTCTGTCCATGGGATTCTCCAGGCAAGAATACTGGAGTGGGTTTGCCATGCCCTCCTTCCAGGGATCTTCCCAACCCAGGAATGGAACCCACATCTCTTATGTCTCCTGCATCGGCAGGTGGATTCTTTACCACTAGCGCCATCTGGGAAGCCCAGACCTTCCCCTCCACCCCACCAAATGCCAATCTCAGGGGTGGGGGGGTAGGGACGAGAGGGCATTCTTAATGACCTTATGTGGTAGCAATGTCCTCCAGGATGGAGCATCCTTTGGGCGGAAAAAAAAAAAAAATAGTATTCTCATCAGCTAGAGAAAGAATCTGATGCCAGGAAATGGTGTTCGGTGTTCTCTCATCCTATTCCATGAGGCAGATAGCCTACCACCACGACCAAAGAGCCATCCCCTGCACACACACACACAATTCACATCCCCGTGGTTCACCAGATTTACCACTGAGCATGTTCAGTCATCCAGAGCTGATGGTCAATGCACCCTAGATTACCCAGGTGCTGAAAACCAGGCTCCCTTTGCATGTTGAGTCATTAAACAGTGCCCCCACCCGTTCAGTTGGTTTATTGCAAGTTCATTGCTCTCCCCACCCTCCCTCAACTCTATCATACTCCGTTATCTGTTTTAATTAATTTATTTCTCTATATCAGAAAACAATGTCTCCCTGCTCTTTCAAGAATAACCAAAAACGTCTCTACCTCCCAATTTTGACTTAGCTGGAGGGAGGGAGACAAGTGATGTCAGCCTGGCACTGGGGGAGATGTGGAAGCTTAACGCCCGTGGGCTATCCCACAGAGGCGGGGAAGGATGAACTGCCATTTTTTCCTTAAGGTTCAGGCTAGCAAGGCTGCAGTCCTCCTGCTGTCCCCTGTGAGCTCCGGATCTCCTCGTGCCTAGGGGCATCCGGCTATTGTTATATTGGGGAGGGGGCACCTAGGTACATGGGGGGAGGGCCGTGGAGGACCCTGATCAATCCATCCAGGCTTTGAAGCTCTAAATAGGAGCTACCCTCTCGTCCTCCTTTCTCCAGGTTCAGAAACATGGACAAATAACTCCCAGCCTCCCAGGGCCGATGCCCAGATCCGGATGCAGTGGGAGGAGAGAGTGGGCTGCAGGAGGGTGGGGGCGGGAGTGCATCGCCGCCGCCGCCGCCGCCGCCGCCGCCGCCGCCGCCGCTGCCTCCCCCTGTGTATAAAACTCCCTTTGTATGCAGGTCGCCGGCTGCTCCCCATGCCAGGTGCAGCTGCCAGGATTCTCAATGCGGTTTGAACACAATTTGCCAGTGTTGGTTCAGCTCCGCTGGCTTCCAGTTGGGGGGCCATATGCTGCCTTTAATCTGCCTGTGCGATTCTCACCGATGTCAATAGGCGCGGGCGGGTGGGTGGCTCAAATGGCCCGAGAGCTGGGGCTGGGGTGGCGCTCCCACTGCTGCCAGGCGGCCCGGCTCTCCACGCCACTGAGGACCACCGGCGGGTCCTCGCGGGAGGTCGTGGCGCTGGGCAGCGGGGACAGGCAGGACCGGCCGCTGGCAGCTGCCCCTGTGTTTGGCTATGGCGCGTGGGAGCCTCTCTGGTAGGCCATCCCCATAGCCATCATTGGCCTTCCCCTCCGCAGAGATCCCTGCCAAGGAAGTCGGCCAGGGAGGTGCCAGCACTCAGTCCAGACTTCACATTTCCCTCATTCTTTCTTTAATTGGATTTTTGGTCCTGCTGGGCAAAATAAGCTTTCCACTGGCACAGCACTCTTGCCTCTTCTGAACACACGATGGTGCCCGGCAGCTCTAGGGTGTTCTAGGCAGAGCATCACCTTCCTCCCCCGCCAGAGCATTCACAGCTTTCTCTCCAGGGACTCCAGAGCATGGTGTGCACCCACGTGCGTGCACACACACATATACTACACGCACACACACCACAGGCACACATATAGCCCTTACCAAATGCACACACACATACCACAGGTACACCCTACATGCACACACATACCACACACACACTCTACCAATGACAAACTCGGTCCCCCTCCAAGACCTTGATTCCGAGGCCTTCTTTGAAAACAGATTCTCACTAACCAGGTGAATATCCCTGCTCCGAACGGCCTGGGCATAACTGGGCACTGGTGCTCTGAGCTGGGACCCAGAAGCCAGCAGCACCCTCTCAGCGGCTGCTCGGCCTCCTCTCTGCTAGTTTGACCCTGCTCCCTGAAACCCTTAAAGTCCCAGCCACAGATCAAAGTGCCAAGAAAGCCACCTCCCAGCCATGCAGGGCTTAGCTGCAAGGGGCTGAGGAAGAAGCAAGCGGACAGGCTGGAGTCTGAAGGAGAAGTGGCATTTCCCGAGCAACCCACGACAGAAGACGGGTGGGTACTCTGAGACTTGGACTGAGCCTTAGGGAAGAGAAGGAAAGGAGAATGGTGGGGAGAAAAGGAAGGGGAGGAGAGAGAGGAAGAAGAGGGGAGGAAAATGTCACTCCCCACCCAACCCCATCAGTCTTTAAAGGAGGTTCAGTTTTAAATGCAGGCAGCTCCGGGGGCAGGACGTGCTAACCGACTCCCCCCCTCCCCCCGCCCACGCCTGAGTTTAGCATATTAAGGAAATGCAGCCTATGGGATCCTCACTCCCAGGGCCTCCCAGAGCCCCTCATCTCCCTGCTGCCGGGCCCTTCAAGACCTGCAAGGACACCGTTAAGCAGCCCTCGCCGCCGCCCCCCCCCCCGCCCCCCGCCAACCGGAGTTGTGAAGGCACCTATTAAAATACACCGTGCTCAGCCCCAGCCACAGCCCCCCGCCCCCTGAAAGCTGCTGACCGTCAAATACATCACAATATTTCAGAGTCCCAGTTAACAAGCGCCCATTAAAATTTGACAACCAGGTAGTAGCGCAGAAAGCGCTCATTTTGAAAAAACTTGAGCGCTTTCTGCTGGTTCAGCAAGACAAAGCCGGTTTACCTGTCCCTGGCATTTTAAGCCCGGAGGAGCAAGGAGGCCTTAGCTCCTGGGTGCTGCCTGGTTAATGGAATGCGGGGTGTTTATTTGCCAGGCCACATCTGAACCAGCTTGCTAATGAGCCTGCGGTGGTAAGCTCGCTGTCAGTCAGTCTGCCTTTTTTTAATCAAAAGATGAAACAGTCGGTTATCAAGGATTAATGACTCTTACAGCATCCATATGAGGCTCATATTTATCTTTTAAAAGAAAACGGAAGGAAGAAAAATGATGAGATTTTGTTTCAGTAAGCAGTTTAAATCTGCTCTGGTAAGTTGAATTCATTCATTCATTAATTCAGTCATGTGTCTGGGAGAAGCCAGCGGGAGCCCCTTCCATCATAAGAACTTCTGACTGTGAAATAAACCCCAAGTAACCAGATTAACTATGAAGTATGTCTCCGTCAGGTTTTAGGCATTAGTTCAAGTGTAGTTTCTGGGCGTTTCAGCTTATTGTAGTGACTTGCCGATTCGGGGTTCCAGGCAGCACTTCTGGAGGAGAAAGAGTCTCTGTTCCCCATCTCTGGCTTCAAAATAGAGTTCCTGTATGCAGTGACATGACTGTGCAGTGTTGACTTCACTGGGAAAGAATATCAGTATTTTAAATAGATTCCCATATGATTCATATATTCCTGCATAGCATAAAAAGTGTAAATAGCTCTCCATGTCTGAACACACAGAGGCATATGTGCACACACGGGCACACACATGGGTACACATACACAGACACCTGTATCACACATACATGCTTATGACCATGCAGAGAATATGGTTACCAAAATACTCCTTTGAACTGTTAGTGGGCTTTGTTTACAACAAATATTAGGATACTAGGATCTCTTATTTAGTAACCTAAGACATATTTTGGCCTAAAGAGAAAGCTCTTGGCTTTGTTCTCATCCAGAGTGGGCCCGGCCATTTTCTAAGTTGGCTGTCTCTCTATTGGCCTCTTTCTTTGTATTCGCAGTCTTCTCTCTGAATACCTATGTGCTCTGGGGGATGAAAGCAATAACTCACATGAGGATACTTGAAATCACAGCCAGAAATGTCAAGGTGCTCCTTCCCACATCATCAACAATGAGACACACTCAGGTTACAATGCCGACCATTTTGGAAATTAAATGATGTTTACGGCGCTGCCGCCCAGCATTCGATGGCTTCAAAGAAAGGTAAATACTGATTCTGGAGTGGGCTGGGGAATCACAGATAAATTCAGAAACCTCAATGAGGTCTGTCTACCGTGGTTTAATCTCACCGGGTCTCCGGCTCCTCTGTAATATGGTGATATTAACACCTGATCTACCAGCCAAGCTGGGGAGCCAGGAGAATTAGAGAAGAGAACAGAAATTAAAGGAAGTGCCTAACGGGGATTATTTGAGGGTGGGGTAACTAATAGTTCAGTTCCCGTGGGAAAGGTGTCACCTGGTGGACCTGGAGCTGACTGTTCTGCAGATTGATGTTCTGACCTCTGGGTTAGGAAAAGAGGTTGTTAGAGGGGGAGTGTAGAGACAGTCCCGCAGACTTCCCTTAACCAAATGATGACTTCAACAACCCCTCCCCCCACACACACACAAAGCACTGAGAAGGACACAGCTTTGCTTCCGCCATCTTCTTGCCAGACATGCAGAACCTGAATGGAATCAGACGAACCCACGTCAAAGGACATTTTGCAAAATAACTAGCCTGTCTGCTTTAAAAAGGTCAAGGTCAAGAAACTCAACGAAAGACTGTGGACCTGTTCCAGATTAAAGGGAGACGAAAGAGACATGACAATGAAATGCAATATGCAACTCTGAATTGGATCTTGGAACAGAAATTTTTTTCCTTTGGCTGTATAGAACAGTAGTGGGACAATTGAAGAAATATGAATGTCTGTAGATAAGATAACAGTATTATACCAATGTTAATTTCCTGATTTTGATCATTGCATTGTGGGAATGTAAGAGAATATCCTTGTTTCTCAAGAAAGCTATGCCTAAGTATCATAGGTAAAGGGTGATCATGTCTGTAGCTCATTCTCAAATAGTTCATAGATATCTGTATCTACAGCTATCTATTTACCTACCTATATGCCTATCTATATCTGTCCAGAGAGAGACAAAGAGAGAAGATAAAGGAAATTGGTAAAATGCTTACTTTTGAAGAATCTGGGTGAAGAGTATATCAGAATTCTTTGTACTGTTTCTGCAAGTTTTCTGTGAGCCTGAAATTTTCTTCAGCTATGGATTAATAAATATATAAAGGACTTTGGGTTTCTCTTTGAAGATGCAAGCGAAGAGGAAGTGAGCAAGGGGGCTGGAGCTCGACTTGGTGAGCATGAGGGTGGCCATGACCCAGCAGAGAAGAAACAAGACAGGGCACAGCACTAGCACTGACCTGAGCCAAAAGCTGCCTCTGGAATTTTCTGCTGCACGTACAGTGAAGCCAGCTGGGAAAGTGTTCTGTATGGCTCAGTACCTAGCATGGGGCTCACCACTTAGTAGGTGATCACTCCAGTTTTGTTGCTAAATGAATGAATGAATGAATATACTCCTCCCTCGGCATCACAGGACTGCGGGCTCTACAGGTCTGACCAGGGCGTTAAAGGAAGCTTGCTATTGCATTTAGTGGCCCCAGTTGGGTGAGAAGTCTTGAGTGGCAGTGGGAGTCGGGACTCCCTGCATTCATCCAAATGCTTATTCGAGATTCATTATTTAAGCAACAGTACATCCCCCAAATAAACACGTGCGTCTTTGCAGCCTGCAGCCCAGGAGCACTATTAAACACACAGCGGCAAGAGGCCCAGGCCCTCGCTGCTGCGTGCAATTTCCAGCCGGCTCGCTATTCTTTTGTCACCGCCTTTTTATTGGTTTTCTCAAAGTGGTTACAATGCTGTTATTGTAAAACCCTCACACCAGAAGAGAGAGAGAGAGAGGGGAAGCAGTGACGGGGAATGGAGCGATTTCTGCCAGGAGAGCCTGCAGACCCCCGGTGGGGAAAGCTACCTATCAAAAGGGGTGGGGGTGGGGGAAATGGAGCCCTTTCTTTGCTCTGGTCCACTTGACCTGCTCGTAAATCCACTGGGAGCCAGGGCAGCCCTTGAATTCCCTGGAGGGTAAATGGCCTTGGCGCTTTCTGCCCCTAGGGAGGCTCCTGTAAAGAACCTCAGCTGCCCCTCCCCCTTCACAGTCTACCCCTGCTTCTGGATGCACGGCCAGGCCTCGCCAGGCCTCGCCCCAGATCGGGGGAGGGGGGAGGCTGGAGGACTGAAGCCACGCTCTTGGGGACTGTGACTTCCCTAGCATCACCACTCCTCACCTGCAAGAAAGACTTATTCTCATCCTACCCCATTATAAGTATTGAGGTATAATTTACATGCCATGAAACATGCACATTTGGGGTCTGGACAACTCAGTGACTTTTCTACATCGCCTAGTTCAAGAAATAGAGCAGCGCTGTCCAACACAATGTTGTACAAAGTTGAAAATGTTCTGTATGTGTTACATGCGGCTACTGAGCCTTTGAACTGTCACTGTTGTGACTAAAAAGACAACTTTGCAATTGCATTTCATTTTAATGTACACAGCCGCATGTGTCTAAGGGCTACTACGTTAGCATGGATAGAGAACATTCCCATCAGCCCAGAAAGTTCCCTCGGGCCCTTTCCAGTCAGGACACCCCAAGAGGTAACTACTTTTCTGACTTCTATCGCCCAATACCAAGGCTACTGCACCTCAGATAGACATTTGGAGCCAGATAAATGTGGGACTGAGCTGGGCCCTGTAGAATGTTTAACAGATCCCTGACCTTGACCCATTAGGTACCAACAGCACTTACCCCCAGTCGTGACAGCCAAAAATGTCTCCAGACATAGCTAAATGTCCCCCATTGCGGGGGCTGCTGGGGGTTGGAAGGGTGGAGATTGACTCCTGGTCCACAAACACTGTCCTGAATTAGTTTTGCTTGTTCTTGAACTTTAAATCGGGCTTCACCGGTGGCTCAGTGGTAAGAATCCGCCTGACAGTGCAGGAGACGCGGGTTCAATCCCTGGATCAGGAAGATACCCTGGAGGAGGAAATGGCAACCCACTCCAGTACTCTTGCCTAAGAAATCCCACTGGACAGAAAGAAGAGCCTGGTGGCCTACTGTCCATGGGGTCTCAAAGAGTCAGACATGACTGAGCGACTGAGCACAAACTTTAAAGAAATGGAATCATACAGGGCATACTAGGTACCCCTGCTCCTTTTGTAAAAAAAAAAAAAGCAGCAGAAATTTGTTGTTCACAGTTCTGGAGGCTGGAAGTTGGAAATCAGGGTACCAGCCTGGTAGAGTGAGGGCCCCTTCCAGGTCTCAGACGTCTGTCACTTCACAGAAGGCCGATTCTTTTACTCGACGTAACGTCTGGGAGTCTCATCCAGGTTGTTGTGTGTATTGGTGGTAACACATTCCTTTGTGCGGCTGAGTAGTCGTCCATTGCTCGGCTATATGACGGTTTGTTTATTGACAAACGTCTAGGCTGTTCCCACTTTGGGGCTCTTATGCACAAAGTGCTGTGAACATTTATACAGGGAACTTTGTGCAGATAGAGGCTGTCATTTCTTTCAGGTAAATGCCCAGGAGTGGAATTGCTCGTCACAGGTAGGTGTGTGTTTAACTTCATCGGGTGCTCTTTCCCTGAGCAGCTGTGCCATTCTACGCTCCCACCAGCAACCTACCAGGCTCCCACTTGCTTCCTGCACCCTTGCCTTATGGCATCACCCATCTTTTGCATTTTAGCCATTCTAGTGGGTCAGAGGGTGGCTTCCTAACAGCCACAAAGCTTGCCACAGGAGTCAGATGAAAACTGCCACCACCGTAATGACAGCATAAGAATTGGAAGGGGTCTCAGAGATCCCTGGCCTTAGTGAGCTCAGAGTCCAGGGTACCTGGTACAACACCCCCCCACAGTGGGGGTGTGACCAGTTGCTTCCCCACAATGCTCTTTCTGCTCCTCAGCTTATAGGAGGGGAGAGGCCATGTGGGGAGAGGTGCCCTGGGACAGAGAAGACACAGACAAGGACAATAATTCCTGGGAAACAGTTTGCATCACAAATGAAAAGAGCACATAAAATGTGCTCAACCCCTCCCTCCCTCAGGCCCACCCCATTTCCAACACACATGGGTACACACACCCCTCCACTAGAGACACAGGACAGCCATTTGTTCTTTGAAGAGAGGAGGGGTGATGTTGAGGGTGGCGCTAGCGGTAAAGAACGCACCTACCAATGCAGGAGACAAAAGAGACTCTAGTTCAATCCCTGGGTCAGCGAGATCCCCTAGAGAAGGGCATGGCAACCCACTCCAGTATTCTTGCCTGGAGAATCCCATGGGCAGAGGAGCCTGGCGGGCTACAGTCCATGGGGTCACAAAGAGCCGCACACGACTAAAGTGACTGAGCGTGCATGCACACACAGCGTGACGTTGATGGAGGGGAGGTAAGAAGGGTAGCTTGGCTGCTACTTGGGGGTTCAAAATGTTGGGCCAAGACATGCCTACTTTGGGAATATTATAAATTAGACACTAGAGAGTGAGAAATGCGTCCAAGAAATCAACCTTGATCCTCACCTCGGTGCAGCTTCTGGTTTAATTTTTGACGGAAAAGAAACAGTGGAGATCATATAATGCCACCAGGACCTGGACACAGAACCCTGCCCCCATCAGGACTGACAAAGTGTGACAGGGGAAGCCAGAGGGTCTACCACCGCAAGTCGGGAACCTGAAGAAGAGGAGCACCTGGAATTAACCATAGGACAGAGGAAGCACCCTGACATCTGAATCAGAATCCGTGTCTCAGCACGCTCTTTCATTTGCTGCTATTTCTGAGGGACTCGTTAATTGCAATGCTCCCCTCAATTGTTATCTCGGGGAAATGCTATTCCCTGCCCACCCCCCTGCCAAAAATCCCATTAATCTCTTTTTAGAACCTCAAGTAAACTCCTGGTAATGAAGCAACTGACACCTTCTACTACAGAAAGTGTCAGTCTCTTGTGGGCCATCAAGAAAGGTCTCTGACAATATTATCTTTTAGAAGTCAAAGTGTGTGTATGTGGTGGGGAGGGGCAAGGGGGTCACCTGGGGGGGTATGGGAGGGGATGGGAGGGGGGTCAGCTGGAGACGACCTCACCTGTTCTGTCAGAGGCTCAGAAAAAAATTTGGCTGAAACTGGGAAGCAGCCCTTCTGGCATTTGGAAGGTAGACCTTGGTCAACCTAGAGAGGGGACTCAGTCTGGTGTTTCGGGGCTGGAACATTCCTAAAGGCACCCTGCCATAGTAGGGCTCCAAGCTGACATCTGATCAGGGAGAGATGTTAGCCAGCCAAGAAATCCTAGGGTGAGGACATCAAGCTAAAGATAAAAAGTCAGATGCTCCAGGTTCATGTTTGTATATTTTCTCTGTGCCTGCCTCCAAAATATTTATGAAAATATTTTTAATATGAAAATATTTTTAATATTTTCATTTTTAAAAATTAACTTTAATATTAGATGATATGTTCCGAGGGCATCATCTGTTTTGTTCACAGCCACATGAACAGCTATATATGTGTCCGGCACCTCGATCACTGTTTATATGTGTTGAACTGCTGAAGAGCAGATCCCTGATTCAATGCGGAGGCCTTGATTTAGCCAAGCAACTCAATCTGAGAAGGCTCAGTATTCGGGAGCAGAGAAGGCCCACTCAGGGTGTGGCAGAGAAACACGAAGAGCCTGTGAGAGAAGCATGACAGTCTCAGGGGTGACCAGCACCAGGATCCCAAGGGGAAGGTGATGTCTCTGAGGTTTCATTGTCCGGCTGTGTTCTCAGTCCCTTGGCACTGGTTAAGCTTCCATTGCCAGCCTCCGGGGACAGTAGTTTTTATTTTACTCATCACTGCCCTTATGTGGCCTCTTTTCTTACACAGGCCCCTGAATCTTCAAGGTGTGAACACAAGCAAGTTTCTAGGAAGGAAAAGCTCCCGACAGACAGGGGCGGCCGGACTCTCAAATTTCCCTCCCAGAACAATTCTTCCTCTTGGGGTTTGCACCTAGCAGCCGTGAATAAGCTCCAGGAAAAATGTGACAGACCCTGAAGGACAGAGTTCTTTTCTCTGTTTCACCTCAGCGGACCTGAGACCGGCAGACATTCTTAAAATGAGCTTTGCTAAACACTGAATGAAAAACAGAAGCATAAGTCATAAAAAATCACACTGTTTTCCCAAGTCTAAACTCCAGGAGATAGGCATGCCTGGACACAGAGTGCACTCTGGGATCCACGCCTGCACTCTGGAACTAGATAAGGGAGCTGGAGTGCCATCAGCGGCCCTGGTTTTACCTAAGTCTCCCTGCTCCCAGCTTAGAAGAAGCCAAGGCCACGTTCCTCCAAGAGGCAGACACAATCTCTGTCCCAGGACCTGTGAGGAGAAGTTTCCTAGTACTTCTGCCTCGGGGATGGCACCTCCCAACTGCCCTTCATCTCTCCCCCATGGTGTGAGGGCACAGCTAGCCTGGGGATGATTTGCAGGACAGCCGTGCTTAACAGCCAGCAAATAATAGAGCTCTCTGGGTCTCTGTTATCTAATCCACCTACCTCTGGAGCTTCCCTTGGCAATTCACTCAGGAAGCGCCCCTCCCCCCACACCATCTGGAAGTGGTTTTTGAAAAATCGACTCATTATTGTTAACGTAGGCTTTTGCAAGATACAGTTGCAAGTGCAGCCCCTAAACTGTAAGTTCCTGGAAGGTAAGGGATTTTATTTTGTGCTCCTCTGTAGCACTATCACCACCACATAGTAGGAGCTTAATAAACAATGGTGGAATGAATGAGGAATTAATAAACTTACGAAATAGGGGTCCAGTTATTTGTGAATAACAAATTATTCCAAAGTGTAGAAGCTTAACGACTATTTCTTTATACTTGCTGTTTCCACGGGTTGGGATTCTGGATCTAGTACAGCAGTGATGCCTTGTCTCTCTGCCCCGTGATGCCTGAGGTCTCAGTTGAACAGAGGTGAAGGTTTGGGGGCTGGAGTCACCTGGAGAGTCCTTCAGGCATACATCTGGCACTTGGGCTGAAATAACTCAAAATCTGGACTCAGCTGGGACAGTCATTCTGAGCATGTGGCGTCCGTGTAGATCGTGCTTCCTCACAGCATGGCCAACACAGGGTGATCAATGTGTTTACGTGATAGTCACTCAGGGCTCCAAGGTGGAAGCTCCTGGCTTTTCATGTCCCATCCCTGTCATACTCTAAGTTGAGGCCGTCATCAGACTCAAGGAAAGGAGAAACAGATCCCACTTCCCATTAGAAAAAGTGTCAGAAAATATTGGGGTTATGTTTTTAAACCACCACAAAGGCTGAAAGATTAGAAAGCCCCATCACCTAACAATTTTGAATTCATTCCCTCCACGGAATTTATCTTGTATGTCTACTTCATGTCAAGCCCTGGGTTGGGTGATGCGTAAGGATTTAAGGGAACGAACAAAATAGACATTGTCTCTGCCTTCATGTAGCCTACATTCCACTCAAGAAGACAGACATTAAACAAATAAACATGCAAACAAATGCATAGTTACAGATCATGATGAACACTATTAAGCCAGTGTGTGTGTGGGGGGGGGGGGGGGGAGTGACCTGAGAAGGAAGAGGGAGACTTAATTTAGATGAGAAGGGCTTTCTTGATGGCTCAATAGTAAAGAATCTGATGTCTTGCCAGTACAGGGGACAAGGGTTCGACCCCTGGTCTGAGAAGATCCCACATGCCTTGGAGCAGCTAAGCCTGTGCAACTATTGAGCTTGTGCTCTAGAGCCCAGGAACCGAAACAAGAGAATCCACCACAACAAGAAGCCCACCCATCGCAACTAGAGAGTAACCCCCATTCTCTGCAACAGAGAAAAGCCCGCGCAGCAACAAAGACCCAGCGCAGTCAAAAATAAATGAATTTTTTAAATTAAAAAAAATGTTTTTAATGGGAAATATTTTGCTCCTCTAGAAGCAAAATCTGATGCAAGGTTTTGACTGTAAGGAGTTTCTTTTGAGGCGATTCTTGGAAGTACCATAGGGCAATGGGGCATGAGAGAGAGCCAATAAGGAAGCCAGAGGATGTAGTCATAAGGACAAGAAACTGGGGCAGTGTTAGTAGCTCAGTCATGTCTGATGATTTGTGACCCCAGGGACCATAACTCACCAGGCTCCTCTGTCCATGTAATTATCCAGGAAGAATCATGGAGTAGCCATTCCCTTCTCCAGGGGATCTTCCCGACCCAGGGATCAAACCCAGGTCTCCTGCATTGCAGGCAGATTCTTTACCATCTGAGCCACCAGGGAAGCCCTCTAGAAACTGGGGCATCTTCCCACCAAATCCCAGTAGTCATAGTTGGGGGCAATAGTGTAGGCTACCCTCCTGTGGGCACTGCCCATTCAGGCATCCAGTTAGAGCCTCAGGCAAAGGGCCCCAAGTGCTGGCGGAAGGAGCTCTCACTTGACTCTGGAGCTAAGGGTCAAAGTGGCCCTCCCTGAGCAAGTGCTCTCTCAGAGAAGTTCAAGCCTCAGTAACACAGGATTTGTAGATACTGTGCATTGTTTCTGTGTGTTATTTGTGGATTTTCACTAAACAAGACCCCAGTGTCAGCACTTAGGACATAGCCTTCCATAGCAATGCATTCAGGGTTTTCTTCCCAATGACTATGGGTTTGCAATGACTGGCCACACTGCCCACCCTAGCCCCCACCCACCCCTCCTCCTTTGTGACTAATGGAAAAACATCGGCAAAATTGCCCATAGGCAGGCAAGGTGGAGCTGTTTGTGCCCAGGAGAGTTTTCCCTTTGTGTGAGGTTAACTGCCAGGAGTTGTGGGCACCACACCCTGCAACTGTGACCTCAGCTGAGCTTGCAACAGGGAGGCTGGTCCACCTGAAGTTACCACCTAGCAACTCACAGGGCTCATTCAAACCTAGTCAGTTCCCCAGGATGGGAGGACGTGCATATAGTGAAGTCTGGGAAGCCCCACCTTTGTCCAAGGGTGGTCACATTAGCAGAAGACCATGCTCTTGACATGTGCCCGATTCACAGTCGAGGCTGGCAGGTGGTTCTCCAGCTCTGGAGCCCTTGGTGACTTTCCAAGAGAATACATGCAGTTCCTCCGAAAACCTTTGCCAGGCTGGGCTCCACCAAATCACAGGGCTGCCGCGGACCGGGCATGATGCTACAAAAACAGCATTTAATAAACTAGAGTAACAGGAGGAGAAAATAAGTGAGTAGCTGAAAGGAAAGGTATTTTTACTAAGACAATGTAATACCCTTTTATTTTCAAATAGCTAAGTAGAATTTCTATAAAATTTTCAAAGAGCGTTTGTCTTAATGACCCTTTTAAAGCATCCTTTTCCAATTCCATTGCTACAGAATCTCAAATATACGCTATGCCCTGGGTTAAGCAATTTTTTTAAGTTACAAATAATAAAAATAACTGCTGAGGTAGTGAAGGCACTTGGCAGGGTGGGTGAGTGAAGTCAGGAATGGAGCTCTTGCCACTTGTCAACACGCTGCTTACCTGAGAGGCGGCTTGCTTGGGGGCTCTTGAGTGCGTTCCCAGGCAGCGGTTCATCCCTGTCTTGCCTGGGTCACTGCCACCCTAAGGACAGCCAAGTCAGAAAGGGGTGCAGGGAGAGGAAGAAGGAAGGAAAGGGAGTGAAGAGGGAGGAGGGAAAAAGGAAGCCAAGGTAAGGGAGAGGAGAGGAGAAAGGTGAGGAGGTGATGGGAGAGCAGATGAGGGGAGAGAATTCTACCCGGCTTGGAAAAGCCAGGAAGTCAAATTCCTAAGCCTGTGATAAATAGAATCCCAGCTGTACCAAGAACAGACCAGTGGTAAAATCATTCACACTTGGAATTCCTGACAGTGGAAAATAAACTCATCATTGCTGGCGAATGGAAACTTAGGTAGGGATGATGATGTCCGGGACTCCAGCTCCCACATCCCGGGTCCTTTGGCCACAGACACTTCAGTGGGTTAAGAAAGCAGACTGGGGGTCTGCCTGATGCAGCACCCCTGGAAGTCTTCAGGCCAAGTTGCCCAAAGTCCAGAAAGGCAGAGAAAAGAAGCCGAAAGGAGGCAGGGAAGAAGTTGGGAGTCCGGAGATGGGAAGGAAAGCAGGCTGGTCTGGAACAGGGAGGGGTAAGAAGCTGAAGCCAGAATGCAAGAAGCCGGGGCTGGGAGGGGGGCGGGCGTGACCTGAAGGAGAGGTCCAGGATGAGGAGTGAAAGGAAGGAAGAAGGCTGCTGGGCTGCGGGGAAACCCCAGGCTGCAGCAGCAACGATCAGAAGCCTCGCCTGTGGGGTGGACAAGACTTAGTTGCTGGCATCCTGGGTCTGCCCACCCCCATGCCCAGTGGCAGGGTATCCCCGAAGGTTGGGCTTGGTCAGAAGCTCCTCAGGCTTTGGCCTCCTCTGCATCCGGCAACCCTTCCACCTGACGTGTGGGGCGAGGCCTGGGCAGTGCCTCACCTCCTGACTCCAACCATCTTCCCAGTCCCTGACACCGGTCTCATCCATGGAGGGCGGCTGGCCTCTGGGTCCCTTTTTGAATATAAGCGCCCTCCCCTCCACCTCTGACAGCCTGCACCTGGGACTTCTCTGCAGGCCGCCCTCAGCTCCTGACACAGCTCGTCCTCAGAGAGTGGGTGAATCTAGGAGTTTGTAACCCCACTCCCACGGGCACCCTGAGCAGCTGACAATGCCACGTGAGGGAGTGTGACAGCTCACTTCTCTTGCCTGGACTCAGCACAGACTGTGAGGCGACTTACCCTCCAGAGCCCCCCCTAAGGAATCACTTCCCCACAAATCCTGTCTCAGGGTCTGCTTCTGGGGACACGGAAGTTCTAGGGCCCATGCGCAGGACCTGAACAACAGTTAGCGTGAGTAGACACGATACCAACGGTGCTTCATCCAGTCCTCAGAACCGACGGCCCCGCTCGTACTGAGCACGCCACCCCAAAGAGGAAGCGGAAACTCCGTGATGAGAAAGGGACTCTCCCAGGGTGGCACAGCTGGTGAGCAGAGCAGCCGAGATTAAAGACAGCTGCTGCCAGCTCTGAAGCCAGCATTTAGTCCCTGACATCCCACTGAAATGAGGTGGGGGCTGCTGGCTCTCCTGTGCGGAGCCCGGCTGCTTCAGAAGGGAGCTAACATCTCTGAGGCCAGCCGGGTGCTTAGGACGAGTGATCAAGGAGAGAGAGAAAGCTCCATTCAAGCCCTTAGTGTAGCAATCCATGTGTCTACCTTTACCGGCTCATCTGGACCCAGGTCCCCAAATTCCTGCTGGATTTGCCTCTG
Source organism: Bubalus bubalis (assembly GCF_019923935.1). Lineage (NCBI taxonomy): Eukaryota > Metazoa > Chordata > Mammalia > Artiodactyla > Bovidae > Bubalus > Bubalus bubalis. The sequence goes on from NC_059181.1 coordinate 39,238,558, forward strand.
CACCCAGAGGTCTTTGGCTGGGGGCCAGCTGGCTCATCAACCCTCCCCCATTCTCCATGAGTGTGGCTTTTTTTTTTTTTTTCAAGACAAACCCCCCAAAGCCAGCACTTACTAGGAAGAGGGCAAAAGCTTCCCCAAACGCCCCATGAATAAATGTTCAGGGCTCCATCCACAGTGACTGATGAGTCATCAGATGACCAGCTGTCAGCACAGAGTGTTAAATATAGAAGGAGAAAGCCAGCGGGGTGTCTAGGACCTAAAGCAAAGAAGAGGAACAGGCACCTAGGAGCTGAAGCCCCAGCTAGGGGGTAAGTCTATAGGGCACCTGGAAACTGTGCCCACCAGCTCCCCCAAATAAAGGAATCCAGATCAGCGGTGCCCCAGCACAGCATGCTGCTTGATCAGGAAAGAGACAGGGCTGGACACGGGCGATGCCAGCGAGCTGACGATGATTACTGCTAATGATGCTAATGGTAGAATAATCGCTCAGAGAACTTCCCGCTCATCACCTAGTGTTCTTCCCATCAAACGCACAGACGGAGGATGTATTAACAGCGCTGCCACTTAGGCAGCCCAAATTGAGTTTCCGAACCCCAGGCTTGGTTAGGGTAGGCCTGCACTATCCAATACAATGGCCACGAGCCACGTGTGGCTATGGAACACTTGAAATGTGGTCAGTCCAAATAGAGGCATGCTGTAAGCATAAAATACACACCGGATTTTGAAGGTTTAGTCCCCCCAAAACAATGTAAATGATCTCATTAATTTTTTTTCCTTGACGACATGTTGAAATGATAATATTTTGGATAAAGTGGGTTAGATGGGATATGTTATTCAAATTAGTTTCACCTGTTTCTTTCTACCTTTTTCATGTGGCCACTAGAACATTCCAAAAGGGGTATGCGGCTCACATTTGTGGCTTGCATTATATTTCTATTGGACAGCACTGGGTTACAGGCTAGAGGCCAGAACCTTCAGGAAATCCTGGCTATGCCCTCTCCTGACAAATAAAGCCTGCTTCCTGGTTCAAGGCTGAGGGAGGCCAAGGCTGCTCTCCAGACAATGCCAGTGGCCAGCAGCAGCTTCACAGCCTGGCTACAGCTGGCCCAGGTGGCACCCAAAAGCCCCTGGGTATCTTGCCCTTCACATCTTCAGAAAATTCCCAGCCTTCCTGGGAAGGCTGATGAATCCTTTCTGGCTTTGTCTGTCTTCCCCCAGCCCCCACTTCACCCCCAAGAAAGTTCAACTTGAGGCTGTGTGATTACAAAGAAGAGACGCATAAAATGAGGCCACTTCATAAATGAAGTCCCCTTTCCCTCGCATATGCAAACAGCAGAGTCAATCAAAGGAAAGAAGGGAAATGAGAAACAGAAAGAAAAATGCAGATGAGAGTTATCACAATTCTCACCCAGAGGGAGAAACTGTATCCCTGCACAAATGTCACACCCTCTGCCCACAGAGACCTGGGGGGACGGGAACACGTGCATGCCAGCGTGTATGTGAGGGTACACCATGCATATGTTTGCTGAGCACAAGAGAGCACCAGAGAACGGTTTGAGGCAGACAGAAACCAAACAAGGAAGAGAAACGCCAGAGGAGGCAAAGCCAAACAGAGGCTCAGTGTGTGTGTGTGCGTGTATGTGGTGTGTGTGTGTCTCTCTCTGTGTGGTAGGGGGAGAGTTGACAGCATCCCCTTTGTGGCAAGGGCCGCCCTTCCTTTCTGTGTCAGTTTATATTATTCACGTCAGGACAATGGAAAGAATATAGCAAAATAAAAAATGCATCGGGGCCAGGAGGGCCCTGGATTGCTGAGTGGTAGAAACATCCCGGGGGAGGAAGGCTGCCTGCCTTGCACCCAGGAGTGGGCTGGGCTTCAAGTGGATTCAGTGGGTGGGGGGTGCCCTTCTGCTGGTTCCCATTCCTCCAGTGTTGACAGTGCCAGGGATGCCAGGGGCCAAGCCTGGAGGGTCCCTACAGACCACAACCCCTCCTGCTGCCTGCCGTCTCCTTCTCACCCCACAACTGGCTGATGCTTTGTACCAGCCTCCTGCCTGCCCTCAGCTGACCCCTCACTGGTGAGTCCAGAGACCCTAGGTGGCTACCAGTTAATCCAATCAAAGCAGCTTTATGTGCTGCCAGGACAAGATCAGGGCCAAGGGGTGCCCCCACTCCAGGGCTCCCACTCCTCCCACGTAATGCATCCAGGGATAGGCCTTCTGGGAACCTCTACCCACCTTGGCCACCTCGCTGGAAGAGGGCTTTTCTAAAGGAGGATGCAGGAAGAACGTGTTCTTCTGTTCAGGCTGCTGTAACAAATTATTCGATATTTAAGACCGGGGTGGCTTAAACAACAGAAACTTATTTGTCATGATTCTGGAGGCTGAAAGTCCAAGATCAAGGTGTCGGCAGGGTTGGTTTCTCCTAAGGCCTCTTTCCTTGGCTTACAGACAGCCGCCTTCTTGCTATGTCCTCACGTGATCTTTCCTCTGTGCAAGCAGGTCCCTGGTGTCTCTTCCTCCTCTTACAAAGGTACACACTCTTATGGGATTAGGGCTGCACCCTTGTAACCACATTTAATCTTAATTACCTCCTTAAAGGGGGCTTCCCCAATGGCTCAGAGGTAAAGAATCTGCCTGGAATGCAGGAGATGCAGGAGACTCAGACTTAACCCCTGGGTCGGGAAGATCCCCTGAAGGAGGGCAGGGCAATCCACTCCAGTATTCTTGCCTGGAAAATCCCAGGGACAGAGGAGCCTGGCAGACTGTGGTCCATAGGGTCACAAAGAATCGGAGACGACTGGACGACTGAAGTGACTTAGCATGCATGTACACACCTCTCTAGGGGCCCTATTTCCAAACACAGTCACATTCCGTGGTACCGGGAGTTGGGATTTCACCATATAACTTTGGGAAGACACGATTCAGCCTGTAACAACAAAGAACAGAGAAGGATAAGGCCAAGCCAGCACAAGGACAGGGGCAGAAAGTGGGGACAGTTCAGGGTGAACCACTCCCTCTACCTGCCTTTTTAGGGCTGTCTCCATGTTTGATGCCTGGGTTAGGAAGATCCCCTGGAGAAGGAAATGGCAATCCACTCCAGTATCTTGCCTGAAAAATCCCATGGACAGAGGAGCCTGTCGGGCTACAGTCCATGGGGTCTCAAGAGTCGGACATGACTTAGTGACTAAAACACCACTACTAATGTACATTTATAAAAACTGAAGAATTCTCTGGGGTAGGTGTTTGGGGGAATTTTCTCCTTGCAGCTGATAGTTGCTGTTTTTTCCTGGGACCAGGAATTTTGTATCCCCAATTCCAGCTCAGTGTCTGGCTCCTAGCAGGGAAGCTATAATGGGGACAGAACAGAGGCTATTGAGCAAGACTCTGGGTCCCTAGTCATTTAGCATCTTTTTATTTATGTATTTAGTTATGTAACTTTATTGATTTATTTTTGGTTGTGCTAGGTCTTCGTCGCTGCGTACTCTTTTCTCCAGTTGCAGCAAGAGGAGCTACTCTCTAGTTGCAATGCCTGGGCTTCTCATCGTGGTGGCTTCTGTTGTTGCAGCGCCCAGGCTCACACAGGCTCAGTAGCTGTGGTGCACAGGCTTAGCCACAGCATGTGGGATCTTCCTGGACCAGGAATAGAACCCGTGTCTCCTATGTTGGTAGGTGGATTCTTCACCACTGAGCCACCAAGGAAGCCCTCCCTTAGCATTTGGTCACTAATGGAAGTGACTCCAAAATGAATCTAGACTTAATTCACAGAGGATCTTACAAGGTTATTTTAAAAAATTAAAGAGAAAACGTATAATGGCAGGTTGCATTTTCCAAGATGGCCACGACAAGATCTCCCATGCCACAAGCCCATTTTACAATCTCATGTCATTCTTCCCATCAAGAGCTGGGATCTATGGTCCCCCCCCTTGACTCTGGATTTGTGGCAGTGGTAGAAGTGTCACTATGTGACCTCTAAGGCCTCCACTCTCAGGATACTTGCTCTTACAAACTAGCCGCCATGCTGTGGGGAAGCCCAGACTACACAGAGAGGTCTCATGGCGATGTTCCAGCTGACAGCCCCAGCTGAGATCCCTGCTAACAGCCAGCATCAATGACCACATATGTGAGCGAGGAAGGAAGCCTTCCTTAGGACCTCAGCCCCAGGCATTGTCTGATGCAGTGGCACCAGACAGACACAGAGACAGAGAGAGAACTGTCTAGCTGAGGACAGACAACCCCCACAACAGCAGGAGATAATAATGAAATGATAGTTGTTTTATTTTTTTTAAGTCACTAACTTTTAGTGCGATTCATTATATAGCAATAGATAACTGGAACACAGGCCCAAAACACACACACACACAAGTGCAGAAAAATCCCACTTCACAGAACCTGTTTAGGGGCCCTGGGTGCTCACTACATAGGTCCTGTGGACAGGCTGCCAGGATCAAGTCCCTTTTCCAGCACTTCTGGTCTACTACCTTGGACGAGTGAATTCACACACCTCTGCCTCAGTTTCCTCATTTCCGAACAGAACAGGATGGATATGACGGCAAAATCTGATAACCCACATCAAGTGCTCAGATCGGTGCCAGGCATGCAGTAAGCACTCAATAACTGCTTGCAGTGATGATCTGAGTCAACATCGCTCTTTCCGCTTCCTAACAGGTGGGCTGAGAAACATGCCATTTCTGGCAGACGCTCTGCTGACTGTCTTTTTCCATCACACTGAGGTCACTAGCTCTGCCCCACACTTATTTGTTTTGTAAAAATGTCAGCAGCTGGGCCCCGTCCCTTCCCCCAGCCCTTGTGGGAAGTCAGCTCCCCTCCCCCTGCGGTATTTGAGCTCTGCTCCCTGCCACTGTCATCTCTCTCCTTTGCCTTGCAAACCATTGATTGGCAGAAGACAAAACACTAGCTAACAGCTGACCTGAGACCCCTTTTTAAAGTCCCTGGGCCCGGCCCAGCTACCGAACCGTGGGACGCGGTATGGGCCGGCAGCAGATGACGACAGGACAACGGTTGGCTAGACAGACCTCACCTTCTGGTCTCCCCTATTGTGGAGTGACTTAACGTTACAGCCCGGGGATGCCCACTTCCTCTACACGCTGCTGGCAGGGGGACCCACCTCCCGGGGGTGGCTCCCGCAGCCTGCAGGGGACCAGGCCAGTAGAGGTTAGTTCCTGCTGGGGGGATGGTGGGGATCCACAGAGGGGCAGAGAATCCTCGGCGTAACCACAGAGGCAGAGGTCCTGCCCCTTAAGAACTGGAGAAGCCAAGAGCAGAGCAGAAGGAAGTCAGCAGCGGGGGCCCTTTTCTGCCCAGCTGAGGCTTGCCTGGCCTGGATAAGGGCCCCGCCTGCCTTTTTCTGAGGCAACCCCTTGATTCTGCCCCACCTGAAATCCCCTGTCTGGGGCACACCCCTGCCTCCTCTGACTTTGGAGCGAGGAGGGGGCCCAACCTCACAGTGAACTACCCACACAGTCTTCCTTCTCACTCTCTGTCGGTGGTAACTGGCTTCCCTACATAGCACCACCCTTCCCCCCATACCTCTCTCCCTAGACCTCCTGCCACATGGCTCCAAGTGGCCAGTGGGTCCTCAGGCCTCTCCCAGGCCTCCTTTCTTTGCAGCTACCAGCTCTGTCAATCGGACAATCCTCCCCAGGGCAAGATGTTAAGTGTCCTTGACCCCCTCCCTGGTCCTTAAATGTCAGTAGCAGCCCCTAGTCATTGTGACAACTAAAAATGTGCCCGTATTTCCAAATCCACCCCCCAGAGTGGGGAGATGGTTCCTGAACAGGGAAGCACTGTTCATCTCTGGATAAAATTCTTTTTACTCCGCAACCATCACGGAGCTTCACTTGCCTGCAGGATCAGTTTTGCATGGCCCTCCTTCCGCTGTTCCCACACTCACCTGTGCACCCTGAAAGCTGGGGCTCTGAGCCCCCTAGCTCGATTCCCCTTTACTAAGGCTTAAGTTTGGGTTGCCCCTGATAGATGATTCTCGGCCTGGTGTTTACTGCGACATCCTTTGTAGAATTTCGCACCTCCCCTTCCATCGCTGGCATCACTTTAAAAACTAAATAAATAAATAAGAGCCACCATTGTGGGAAGTGTTCCATGGGAGTTGTTTGTTCTTCAAGGTCTATTGAGTCAAAATTCCCAGTTTAACTTTGAATGCTCGGCTCCACTGCCTCTACTGTGAGGTTGGCATCCATACCTTAAAAAGAGAAGGGAAATCTAGTCATCTAAAGAAAGAGAAAAGAGAATAAAATAATTCCCCCTCGACAGTGTCTACTGGATGCATCCACTTTTCAATATAACGTGGGGATGCTGGCCCCTTTCATCTGTTTCCTTTGAGCTACCTTTTTACCAAAACCCACGGCCGGCTTGGCATAAAGTGCCCATACTTGGATCGACCAGGAGGGAAAGCATCTATTTTCAGAGGGACATAACTTTGACCCTCCTGCTGACAGTGAAGCAGGTCTGTGGGTCTAGCTGAAGTCAGTCCAGACACCTTGAGCAGTTTTCCTTCTTGGAACGACTGCTCTTAACACCAGTGGGTTCTTGGCGATGTCTTAGATTCCCAATATTATAGTCACAGCCTAGGCCTCACAGCGATAGGGGTTTTGTCTTCGGCAGTCCACTTTAACCTACAGCCTCTCTTCCCAGAACAAGTCATGTATGTGTACATGTGGGCTGTGCCCACCCCGTGTCCCACAGAATTTTTGCACACAATCACAAAGCTCCCGGAAGCCTGTCCAAAGGCAGTGGCTTGAGAATGAAGCCTTCTTTTATTCCAACAGGGAGTCTGATGTCAAAACAGCTCTGGTGACACAGAGAGATAGGATATGCTTCCAGCAAGTAAGGAGATCGACTTGGTAGTGATTCTTCCTGAAACGAGCTGAGAGCCTCATAAAGATGATGGTTGCTGTAGAGAGCACCACTGGTTTGCAAATATAGCCAGAGATAGAGAAAGCTTCCAGAACCTACTGTTGCTCCTAAGCACACCAAATATATGTGGATTACTAAGGAGGGAGGCCATAAAACAAAATAACCTTGAAAAACTCAAAACCCATTGCCCCCAAAATGAAACAGTTCATCCTGATGGCAGTTCCTGGAGCTAATGATACTGCATTGCTTCCACGTGGATGAGGCTTTGCACAGTCCATGTTGCTTTCACGGGTGTTACTCCATCAATCTCTCAACCATTCCGTGAGGAAGCCAGGACCAGTATTCTTACCCCCATTAACAGGTTATGACAAAAAGGAAGGTTCAGAGAGCTGCAGCGGTGTCTGAAAGGACATGTTGATGGGTAGTGGTAAGGCTGGAAGCTGACCCCCAAGTTCAACAGTCAGAGGAACCGGAGGGGGTATTATGCCATCATGGAGTAATCAACTGATAATAAATATAATAACCACAATTTGCTCTTGTAAGCCAGGTCCCTAAACTTCTACCTCCAGTGTTTTAGCAGCCCCATTGGGTTGTGAAAAGGAATAACTCTAAATGTTCTTTTCTGAAATTTAAACTCATGCCTCTACTTCCAAATATTTTCCCATCTCTTCCTTCTTTCAACCTGGACTCAGAGGATGTTGGAGTTAAAACAGCCAGAAAAAAAGCAAAGACAAAGGAAGAAAAGACAAAGGAAAACTGGATAAAAGATAAAAGAGTCACACTGATGCTAGTAACAAAGCAATGGGATCTGTAAGTAGAAAGTGGGGCAGGGGCATATTGGGAAGAAGGAAGCTATGTGGATGGGGAAGGTCACAGTGGCAATGCTGTGCGCCCCCTTCCACCTCCCACCCCCGCCCCCGGCCAGCAAGACTCAGTCCCAGTTTTAGCAAATGTTTAGCCACTGCCAAACGTGTGTCACTATCTTTCTCTTCTCTTTGCCATCTGCCACCCAACCCTTAGCCAAGACCTTATATTTTAGAGTTTTTGTTATAGCTGAATCCCACTTCTGGTACCAACTTCTATATAGGCTAGGTTATCCTGCAGTAACAAATAGCCCCCAAAATCTCACTCCTTAGTCCCCTCAAATCTTTTTTTTTTTTTTTGGCAGCACTGCACCTACCAGGGCTCAAACCCATGCCCCCTGTGGGGTAAGTGCAGAGTCGTAACCACTGAACTGCCAGGGAAGCCCCACTTTTTAAAATTTTCTTCTTTTTTTTCCCCCAGCCCCTCAAACCTGAATCATTCTCTCTGAAGTCTTCTCATCTCAAGGAAGCTAGACCAAGGCTTCTTCATATGGTGAAGGCAACAGGTCAAGTAGATAGGCCTCAATGCCCAAGCACTTGTATTATGCTTGTTCATGTCCCATTGGCCAAAATAACTCATGTGGCTAAACCTAAAGTCAATGTGAGAGAGGCCTACCTACGGATGTGGCTACTGGCAGGTATGATCCATTGGGGGCCATATTTGTAACAATCCCCCACTCACATGAGCAAAATATCTCCCCACCCACAAGGTGCCTGAAATGTCATCATTTAAGTTTTAGACTTTCAGTCTAAGCATTGCCGTCTTTTGGCTTACTCTAAAAATCAAGCATGGTTTCATTGCATATCCTATGACCCAGCAATTTCATTTTAAGGCATATACCCAAGAGAAACAAGTGCTTATGTTCCGCTAGCCCTGCAAATGCACGGGGCAGTTTTATTCAGCACAGCCTCAAACTGGAAATTATCCAAATGCCCATCAAGAGGAGAATAGATAAACTGACCATGATGTAATCATACAAAGGGACATGACACAGCATTGGAAAAAGAACAAATGACTGCTCCCTGTGACCATATGGATGGATGGATGGATGGACGAATGGATGGATGTCCTGGGCGATGTTGAGTAGGAGGAGCCAGACCTGTATGAATATGTATTGCATGATTCTAGTTAATGGGAGTTCTCAAACAAGTCTGTATTGTTAGAAAACAAAATAGTTACCTTTCGGTCAAAATGTCAGCTGCCAGCGGCATAAGGAACTTCTGGGCGAGTACTGATAATGTCCTGTATCTTTATTTATATAAATAAATAAATCTATGGGTGCAGTGCTGTCTTTGACCAGAGTCCTTGGAAGTAGAATGTCTTAATCCCGAGACCGGTATAGTTGATTCACAATGTTATATTAGTTTCAGGTATATAGTAAAGTGAATCTGTTATACATACAATATATATCGTTTTTCGGATTATTTTCCATTATAGGTTATTACAAGATATTGAGTTCCCTGTGCTATACAGTAGGATCTTGTTGTTTATCTATTTTGTATATAGAAGGGTGTATCTATAAATCCCAAAGTCCTAACTTACCCCTCACCCGCATCTATGTCCTGTGCTTTGATCTGGGTGATCATGAATCTATACTTATATAAAAAGCCATAGACCTGTACATTTAAGATTGGTGGACTTTACCGAATATATTTTAAATCTTAATTGTTTCCAAAGTACAGGAGTAGAAGTAAGAATAGGTTTCTTAGCTTGGTGGCTCTGAATGTGGGGGTGGGGAGAAGACAGAGCCTGAGGAGTTGGGAGTGGGAGCACCTGACCCAGTTCAGCTCCACCTTTGAAGCCAGCAGGGACGAGACCTTGCTGGGGGCCGCGGAAGTGTTCCCCATCTCCAGCCCTGGGCGGGGGTGCTTGGGGCTGGGGCCCAGTGGTGGTAGCTCTGTGGGCCCCTGTGGGGAGGGAAATGCTTTGATGAGCCTTTGTTCCGGGAATTGATCAAGGAAACGAGCTGGTAATGAACAGCAGAAATAACAATAATTAATAATGGGTAGAATAAAAATGGATTTCAAATCCTGCAGCTAATTTGCCAGGAGACTTATTTCTGTGGCAGTCAGCCGCTCTCCCCTCCTCAGACTGCTGTAAACCAGGAAGTGGCAGGACCAGGGCAGCCAGTTCTTGTGTGTGGGGGCGGATTGAAGAGAGAATGACGGAGGTGGGGAGGAGGGTCAAGGAAGCACAATAACTGTAGGGAGCCTGGACTCCGGGTCCTGAGCTGGGGCATGGGCTCTGCACTCTGCTAAAAACGGTAGGAGACCTCAAATTTCAAGGATGCCTCTCAGAGGCCAGGCAGCCCTCCCCACCCCCATGATGGCTGCCAATCCCAGGGAACCGCCCACCGGGGCCACCCCCTCGAGCCCTTGGACCCTTGACATATACCCCCACCAGTTCTATCCCCTCCCAGGAGCCAAGGTTGAAGGGGGAGGGGAGCAAGACCACACAACAATGGAAGGAAACCCTTTGTCAGAGAAGAAAGATTCTAATTGGAGCCCTAAATACTCCAGAAAGATTATCTTTCCGGTTCCCATTGCACAGAGAGCAACTAACAGTCACCCTGCCTGCCAACCCTCACCGCCCTTTTCCACCCCCCGCCCCCGCCCCCACAAATAGGCTGACTTGTATAGCTTTATCACTCCGATAAAAAGTAAGTGCTCAGAGATCCTTCCAGCTTCTCCCCAGGATGGGCAAAACGCAGGCCAGGCCTGTTTTGTTGGATTTTAGTGCGAGATCTTTGGGGGGAGATGGTCAGTGCTTGCAAGGGTGACCATCTATTGGGTTGAGTCTAAGACCTGTTTGCACCAGGCTGAACTTAGCTACTCTTTCCACTAGGGCCCAGGCTGTTGCCCATAGCATCTACCCTTCTAAGCCCTGCCCCCTGCTTTTTTCCAGGACCAGGGGGAAGCCCAAATCTATGGGTGCAGTGCTGTCTTTGACCAGAGTCCTTGGAAGTAGAATGTCTTAATCCTGAGACTGGTGGACGAACTGCTTGAGCAGCTGCCTACATTGACAAACGGTTCTCTCCCATTTCAACTTTAGCAAAGTGGATTCTTCTTGCTAAAGGCTAAGTACTCGCTGAGTTGCAAGTTTTAGAAAATGAGGCCATTGTGGGGCTATTTCTGAGAGAAAGAAAGGCCAGCGGTGCCAGCGCCAGCCCCGTCCACCTCCCACAAGAATTGGGCACCATTATTTCTACATCGGGGAAAATTCCATCTCCCGTTTCAGAAAACAGCTGAATCTGGCTTCATCTTCTGCAAAAGTATGCATAGTAGGGACAGGGCAAGCATTTAACATTAAGGACAGTTCAGAGCAGGTGACCAAAAGGAAGCTCAGAATAACCGTGACTAGAAAGGCTTGACTGGCGAAGCCCCTGCAGCAAGGGTGTCAGCTGTGGAGTGAAGGGGGTAGGAGAAAGACCCCAGGAGGGCAGCAAGCTGAGAGCAAGGCTCCAGGCAAGGAAGCCAGGCCCCCAGGAAGGAGCCAGGAGAGGTGGGGCTCCCAGTAGTATTTGAAACCAGTGATATTAGTCGGCTCAGGCTGTCGTAACGAAGAACCACAGGCTGGGTGATTTCAGCAACCGAGTTTTACTGTCTCACAGTTGTGGAGGCTGGAAGTCAGAGATTAACGTATCAGCAGGGTTGGTTTCATTCTGAGTCCTCTCTCCTTGGCTTGGAGACGGCTGTCTTCTCCCTGTGTCTTCATACCATCTTCCCTCTGTGTGGGTCTGGGTCCTAATCTCTTCTTACAAGGACACCCATCACATTGGATTAGGGCCCACCCACGTGACCACCTTTTAACTTAATTACCTTCCAAAAGACCCTATCTTCAAATAGTCACATTCTAAGATACACTGGGAGGAAGGGCTTCGACATATGAATTTTGGGGGAGATGCAATTTACCCATGACACCAGGACAGAATTTCTCTCTTGCTTCCATAATCACGACCTGTTCCCACTCCAATCAATGTAGTTGCTGGGTTGGGAGGAGCTGCAGAGCTGTGGACCCTATCTACACAAAGGGGTCCTTGTCTGCCCATTCCTCAGGCTCCTTCCTATGCAAATTCTCCTCAGCAGCCAAGTCCTGCCTCTTTCAAGAAGCCTTCCCTGACTGCCAAGTTCACATGGAGGTTTCCTTTTGCCAAACATCACCTCAGTGTGGGAAGGGTCATTAGGGTTCAGCTCTGTGACCTGAATATAAATCTGCTTTCTTAAGTAAGACCTTTGAGGATACCCTGATGCTGGGAAAGACTGAGGGCAGGAGGAGAAGGGGGCGACAGAGGAAGAGATGGTTGGATGGCATCACCGAGTCCATGGACATGAGTTTGAGCAAACTCCAGGAGATAGTGAAGGACAGGAAAGCCTGGAATGCTGCAGTCCATGGGGTTAAAAAAAGTCAGACATGACTGAGTGACTGAACAACAATCCCAAAGCACCCCCTCTCCCGCAACACACACACTGCCAGTATCTTTTTCCTCTCTTTCCCAGCCAGACAGTTTGGAGAGTTGGGACTGGCTGTACCCCCAGCTCCAGGGATCAGCCTGATTGATTTAATCAGAGGACATACATGACCGCATTGGTCCAATCAGAGTGAACATCAGGACTTTGGCTGGGAATGCTGGGTCTCTCTCCTAGGCTGGGTTTGGTTGAGGGAGAATGCCAGGCTTAGAGTACACAGCTGCAACAAAGGTGGGGGAGATGGGGTGTGGCAGGATGCTAGATGATCCAGGGATTTGGGTGGGACAGGGCAGGGCACAAACACTATATGGAGCCACTGAAGCTTATCCAGAGGAAACAAAGCAAATAATGGGTGCTAGGGTGATATTTAAGCCCTAGATCAAGCCATACCTGAAGTAGGGTACCCCTGGATCATTCTGGAACATAAAGCCATAAATTTGTCCTTTTGCTAACATTGGTTTGAGCTGAGTTTATAATGGAAAGATCACTAACTGATACAATTTCCTCAGATCCTCCAAAGAGCTTAAGCCCATGATAACAAAGACACGCAATAAATATTGGGTTGGCCAAAAAGTTCATTCAGGTTTTTTCGTAAGATGGTATGGGAAACCCAGAATGAACTTTTTGGGCAACCCAGTACTGCATGCATGCTAAGTCACTTCTGTCATATTCGACTCTTTGCGACCCCATGGACTGTAGCCCATCAGGCTCCTCCACCCATGGGATTCTCCAGGCAAGAACACTGGAGTGGATTGCCATGCCCTCCTCCAGGGGATCTTCCTGACCCCGGGATCGAACCCACGTCTCTTAAGTCTCCTGCATTGGCAGACCGGTTCTCGACTACTCGAGAGAAGCCACCTGGGAAGCCCCAACCCAATACTACAGAATCACAACATGTGAAGACTCTGTAGATGAGGAAACTGGGACCAGAATTAAAGGGATTTGCTGAGTCTAGTGGCAAGTGAGTGGCAGAGCCTGGGTGAGAGCCTAGGTCTCAGTCAAGGGCCTCTGTCACTGCAGGGACAAAGGCCACTGTTCCTCCTGCCCTGCCCCCCAAACCTTGTCCCTGGGGGGAGAGGGAGGGGCCGGAGAAAGCCAGTGCGAAGCCGCAGCACCCTCAGCCCCCAAACAGGAAGATTCGGTTGCAAGCCAGGAGGCCAGAGGGGAGGTGAGGCAGGAAATTGAGTGGCTCTGTATCAACCACATGTGCCATGCCACCTGGAGACTCTGAGCAAGAAGCTGGTGCAGAGATGGGGAGCAGCTGCCAATGTGGGCAGCAGGCAGGTCCATGTCCCCAGGACCTCGGGGGGCCCCATCCCATGCTTCAAAGAGCTCTCTGCCCTCAGAAAGGCTGTCCTCAAGTGGAACGGTGGGGCTGGGAAAGCTCCAATAGGGGCAGAAATATGTGGTCCTTGGAACAGAACAGACATTTGTGACAGACAAGTGCTTATGGCCATCTGCATAGCAATCAGATGCCTTGGATTTTCAGACCAGTTGGCATTTCAGTCAACGAATGTTAAGCTCCAGAAGCCATCTTGGGCCATGAAGTGACTTTAGGAAAAAGAGCTGAACCAGTTGTTTACTGCAATGTAACAAATCACCCCAAAGCCTAGTGGCTTAAAAGAACATCATTTGATGGTCTTGTTTTGTTTTCTCATGGTCCGGAAGTTGACTGGCCTCAGTTCAGTGGTTCCTGCTCTTTTGTGTGTTTGTGGGCACATGGTGGCTGGAGTTAAATCAACTCCTTGCAATGCAGGAGACCTGGGTTCAATCCCTGGGTCAGGAAGATCCCCTGGAGGAGGGCACGGCAACCCACTCCAGTATTCTTGCCTGGAGAATCCCATGGACAGAGGCGCCTGGAAGGCTACAGTCCATGGGGTCACAAAGAGTCAGACATGACTGAGCGCTCACGCATGCGCGCGCACACACACACACACACACACACCTCATGCATCAGTCTCCAACACGGTGGCTTCAGAATAACCGAGCTTCTTACATGGCAGCTCAAGGCTCCAAAGACCTGTGAGAAGGGGCAGAGAAAGAAACAGATGGAAGGCATATCTCCTTTTGTGACCTCACCTCAGAAATCCCTCATTGTCCCTTCTGCCTCATTTAATTCATTAGAAGAGTCTGGCCTAGGATCTTCCCTCATAGTTCAGTAGCTAAGATTCTGTAATCCCAATGCAGGGACCCCAGGTTCAATCCCTGGTCAGGGAACTAGATCCCACATGCTGCAACTAAGACCTGGTGCAGCCAAAGTATATATATGTGTGTGTGTGTGTGTGTGTGTGTGTGTGTGTGTATATATATATATATATATATATATATACACGTATATATAAAATTTTTTTTAAAGAAGAGTCTGGCCCATATACAAAGAGAGGGGACTTAAACTCCACCCCGTTGGAAGGACCACTGAAGAATGTTCGGACATGGTTTTCAACCACCGTAGAAGCCATACTTGGCAAAGCAACAAGGTCAAGGGGCCTGGGTCTCACCAATGCCGGAGCTGCTGGGACTGCCTAAACCTGAACTTCTTAAACCGGAGAGAGAAATCGAACTCTGTTCTGAACATGCTGCTGTCAAGTGGGGTTTTTCGGTGACCCTCAGCCCAACTTGACCCTGATGAACAGAGAGTACAAACTGCTATGTCGGGTTCCTGGCACGGAGCAAGCTCTCAAAGGGAGGGAAGTTAGGGGGTGTGTGGCAGGGACGATCAGGCCATCAGAGCTCAAATACTCCCCTGTCCCGTAAGTTCACTTCTGCTATGTCCCCATATTGATTTGTTAAAATGAGAAAACACACAAAAGAAAGCTAAGGAAGTAGAGTGCAAACAGTAAGTGCCTATCAACGGAAGGCTTAACGGAAAAGGGAAGGTCTCCAAAGCAAAGGCTCTCACATGTGGCCGAGGGGCCCTGCGTGGCTGAAGATCACATTATGAAAAAGTCCTTTGTCTTAGGATTTGTCTCTGTTCCTCTCCTCCTCCTTCTCTTTCTTCTTTCCCTTCATTTTCTCTTCTGCTTCTTGCCCTCTCCCTCTCCCTCCCTTTCAGGTTTTCCTCCTCCTCCTTCTCCCCCCAGCGGCTTCCTCGGTCTCTCTTCCCACACCCACCTAGCTCCTATTCTTCCCAAGGAAACCAGGAATGTTCTGATGCCCTGGACAGAGGAAAGAGAAAAATCAATCCCTTCATCGATCCCATCTCTTTGGCCGGCCTGGCGGATGTGGTCCCAGCCTCCATCCACCCTCTCCTCCCCTTCCCTCACCACTTCCACCCACGTGCTCCAGTCACCTCACCACATTCCTCCCCACTTCGTGCCTTTGCGCAAGCTGTCCTCTCTGCAGAGATGTCTGCCTCATCTCCCCTTTCTGTTCCGGCAACACCTACTTGTCAGTCACCACCCAGCTCAGATGTCACCTTCGGTGGGAAAGGCCCCAATCTGAGCCCTGGGGGAAGGCTCCTGTCCCTTGTGTGCCCAGAAGCTGGCGCTTGCGTGGTCGGAACGCTTGTTCCACTGGGTTGGTGCAGTTTGTCTTGGTCTTGCATTGCAGACCCTCTGAGAGTACACTTTCCAGAACATTTGCAATGCCAGCTCTAATGACTTCCTGGATCACAGCAAAGACTAGCCCAGAAGAGGGTGTCTCCTGTGTTCCGACACCTGGCATCTCTCAGATCAAGGCAGGTGGACAGCCCTTATATCGTGTCTGGACCCTGGGTGTTCCTTGGACTGGTTCCCTGAAATCTGATTTTTAACATGTTTGAGCAATGTCTTACCCACTTATTCCCTGGACACTTCTGTTATGATCAATTGTATTTTTCAAATACATCACAGCAATATTTCCAGTCCCATAGGTTCTTCCAGAATCTTGCCACTCCCAAGAGGTGGTGTCTTTTTGAACCTGGGTGGGTGTAAGTGATGCTATGCGACTCCATGCTATTTCATAAAATGCAAACAACTTCCACCTGTCTCTCTCTCTTTTGGGACCCTTACTCTTGGAACTCAGTCGCCATGCTGTGAGGAAGCCCAAGCCACCTGGAGAGGTCACATGTAGATTTTTGGCCAACAGTCCCAACTCAGCTGACAGCCAGAATCATATGCCAGACATATGAGCAAGCCAGCCTCCTTCCTGGATGAGCACGCTTGCCTGACAAGCAGGCTCCCCCAGTATCTGCAGCAACAGAGAAGCCCCTGGCAGAAAACACAAGGCACAGATGCAAGGTTCGCACTTTGGGTGAGAGGCTGTCAGGGTGAGTTGAGTAGAAGCCCTCATGGAACTGTTGGCCGCAGCCACAGCTGGAAATGGAGGTCAGGCTGCCGGGAAGTGAGTCTGGGCACCAGAAACAAACAAACAAAAAAATCCTAGCAACTTCTTTAACCCCTCGGTCTCAGTTTCCTCATATGCAAACTGGCAATCCTCACAGAGCAGTTGTGAGGATTACACTAGATGACCCATGCAAAGCGAGGGCCATGTCAGAAAGGCTCAATGAATCTTAGTCTGCTGGGAAGGAAGAGCTTCGGGGTCTCAGGAAGACTTCCGTAAATCTGTAGCAGATCAGCTGCTCTCGAGAGCCATGAATTCCCGATGCAAGCACCCAGGGCTCGGGACAAAAATGAGTGTTCTGGAATTCTGAAAACCTACCTTCTTAGATGCCTGGGATTTAATGTTCATTCTATAGCATAACATGGAGAACAGGGAGGCATGAGAGCAGCTTTCCTGCCACAGGGAAAGGGAATAAAGTTTCCACCAGTTTGAGAGGTTGGTTAACTGGTAGAAAGGTCTCCAGGTCAACTGAAGCCTGGGACAGGCCTGAGGCTCTTACGGTACAGAGACGGGAGAGGCACGGAAAGCCCAGAGAGGTTGACCAGCGTGGAGAGGAGAGAGGGGCCCGGGCCTTGCTCCACAGCAGCCCGTCGGGACAATTGCACACCCTAGAGAATCCCATGCACAGAGGAGCCTGGTGGGCTACAGTGCCTGGGGTCACAAAGGGTCAGACAGGACTGAGTGAGCACACACGCATGCAGAGGTAAAGGGGCCGTGAGTACATGAGGGGCCTTGGCAGTGGTCCCGAGGTTGGTGCAGGCCCTGCACACTCCAGCACAGTGGGGGGAACAGCCAAGAGCACCCATGCACCCACAGTACCCCTAAGGGTTAACTGAAGCCTCCCCCGCACACCCCGGGGCATGTAAGGAAACTGCATGCCAGGCCCCTGGAACCAAGGCTGCCAAGGGCATCAGGTTCTGTGTTCTAGCCTAGGAAGGACAAACACAACTTGTCCAAGGTCAGTGAGCCCAGGGGAGGGAGGGGGAGCAGGAAGCAGGGTAGCACGTGGACCACAAAGAACTCCCTCCCTCCCTCCCCAACCCACCCTTCCCCAACCCAACCCTGCAACTCAGACCAGGGCAGAAAAGGTAAGGAGACTCGGCCCCAAAGTGACCATGATCTCAACCCAAATGAGTTGTGCCTGGACATGCCAAGTTCAAGCTCCCCGCCACCAGCAGAAACAGGGGCTCAAGAGCCCAGCTAAGCCTGCAGTTTGGGAGAAATAGGTTAAAGCACACCTGAGGGTCAGGACTTTGGAACTTCACCCCCCTGCATGTCTTCTCTCAAGGCTTGGAAACCACAGCAGGGAATGAAGTCAGAAGGTAGAATCTGCTTGACAAGCCGGGACTTGCTCTCTGGGGGTCCATGCCCCCATGGGGGCACAGCCACCAGGTGGGGGAAGGCAGAGGGGGAGGGGCAAGATACCAGGAGTCTTTCAGACAAAAACGTGTGAGTCTCCTTTTTGGATCCTGCTGGCTCTCTCAACAACTCTTAATTACCAGCAATCAGCTCTTAATTACCTACAACAAGAGAGACCGGGAAAACACAGATAAATGAAATCCATAGATAATCCCCAAACCCCAATTTGGTCGATAATATCATCTAGCTTCCCCAAGCAACCTCTCGCCAGGACTGCTGATCTCCTGACAGGTCATGGTGTGGAATGACCCCCAGTTCCCCAGCTGGCCTGACCCTTACCCCTGGTACAGAGGGAGAAGCCCGCGGGCCCCAAATAACGCCCACCTCCCTACGATGCTCTTTCCCACCAGCCCAGGGTGGAGGTCGGGGGCAGCTACCAGGCTGCAAGCCTCCGGCACTGGACTGTTTTCACTGTGCGTTTGCCCAGCAAACATGAGTGCTGGCTGCAAAGGCACACCGCCTTGGAGGGTAGGAAGGAAGACAACAGGCCTCAGGGCAAGGGCCGCTGGAACCACAATGGTCCAAGGACTCCTGGGGACCACCGCGTATCCCACAGACCCAGGGGCATCTTTGTCTACACGCCCCCGTGTAGGATGGCCACCCAGAGCAGGGAACCCAATTAAGGCAGGTGAGAGCCTTGAGAAAGAGCAGGAATGGGAGCAAGATGGTGCATCCCAGGGGCTCCCAGTTTCCTGACTTTCCACACTCAAGGATTCTCAAGTGTTCCCTCCTCTTGAGTGGGCAGGCGGGGCAGACACCTCACGCCCCACGTCAGGGCCAGCAGAACCCTGGGAAAGCTGTCTGTACTGCAGAAAAAGAATGTCTTGTAGTCATCACTTGGGCAAAAAACGTCCAATTGTGACCCAAGAGCACCAAAAATGGTGCCCAGCATTAATTCAAATGGTGTAGGAAATGGCAACCCACTCCAGCATTCTGGCCTGGAGAATCCCATGGACAGAGGAGCCTGGCAGGCTAGGGTCCCTGTGGTCACAAAGAGTCGGACACGACTAAAGTGACTTAGCACACATGCGTTAATTTGAAAGAAAAAAATAGAAGACAGGGGGATGCAGAGAATAAGCAACAGACCCCTCAACCCCTGCCAACTCCTCTCCTCCCCCTGCACCCCACACCCCCAGTGGCAGCCAAGGCAGAGGTCGGCACGGGTCCAAAGGAGTCGTGAAAGTTGAACACAAACCCAAATGCTGCTCTCTGTTTTCTGACTTTTCCTTTTTTCCTCCAGTCCAGTTAACACAGTGGACAAGCCAATCCTCGCTCCCGCCGGCCTCGTTAATGAACCTGCAGTAGCAAATGTGCCTTGTTATTGCTCGAAGCCTGGAAGCAGCACGCTCCCCACCAATGTGCAAATACCACACAGAAGGGCCCCCCTCCCCTCCCCCGTCCCTGGCGGGGCCCCCACCTCTCCAGAAGCTGTTCTGAGGCTAATGCTGGCAGCTCAGTCCCCTAAGCACCACTCCCCACCACCCCCATCCCACCTATGGCCCTTCCCCTCCCCCCTCCCAGATTTCTCCCCAAATCTGGAAATCTGACAAGGGGGCGGCACACAGGGAGCCCCAGGGAGGAGGCTACCCACCTGAGGAAGGACAGGATGCAAAGCTAGCACTTCACCCACGCTCGGACCTGCTCCCCCGCCTGCAAATGTGCAAATCGGGGCCAGACAGTGCATTGAAAGGGGACCACTGGGCCCAGGTTGCAAAGGAGACTAAGGGATGCTAAGAGCTATGAGGCCACAGTTGGGGGGGGCATCCCCCCACCCTCCCAGCCCGGCCCTGACCCGGTCGCGGTCCCTTCCGCACTCTAAGTGGGCATTAATGTGGCCAGCGCTAACTCGATTTCATCACAGGGAGACAGGGATCATTTGTCTCCCGTCCTCTGCTTCTGCTCCGTCTCCCTCCTCTGATGGGGACACTTAGCTCTACCTCATGAGGTCAGATTTGCAGGGGTTTTGGCCTTTTCTTGCTCTCTTAATGACAACCTGGGTAAAGGAGAGGCCAAGAGAGAGAGATGGAGAAAAATACAGGCTCCAGGCACAAAGATCTTGCCTGCAATCCAAAGCCGACATGTTTCTGGGGGGTCGTTCTGCATCTCTCCCCTCACCTGGTGACCCGGGACGCCCGGGGGCCACATGGCACAGCAGGTGAGATATGCCAAGAGCCCATCTCGCCAAATGGATGGGAAATCAAACAATACAGGGAAGTATTTCTAGAAGGGAAAAGAAGAAAGACAACATTTGATTTCCCCCTGCTGAGGAGGCTGACATCACTCTCTGCCAAGCAGAAAGTGCCTGCCTTTCTCCAAGCCAGCATTCTGGAGCTGTTTTCTGATTATTTCAATCAGCCTAATAACATGTACATTTGAGACAGCTGCCTTGGCGATTTGGAGAGTTTGGCTCTTCTGCTGGCTCCTGCAGAAGCATAATTTTTGCTCCCCGAAGTTCACATGCAGCTAGGGAAAAAGGGTTTGGATGGATTTCCTGACCTCAAAATAGAGCCTTCCTGGACTTAGGTTCTAGGTCCAGAAGTCTTTGCATGTTGACTGGTCAGCTTAGAGACCCCACCACCAAATCCCCGTTGGAGCGTTTATTAATACATTCTCAGCTGGTTTCCTCCCCCCACAATAGGAACTGGGTAGTCTGGGGTTCTGTTCATTCCTGTTTGCAATCCGCCGGCCTCGGAGCCCCATGGGAGTGTGCTGGGGATGATGGTTCCCCTCGTGGGTTGTTACTTCATGCCAGGCACATGTAGAGCCATCCGCCACGTGCAACAGAGCCCAGAGAAATGGATGCAACTCACTGGACTGCGTTTAACTCAAGGTGGCTCTCTGGGGAGGCAAGGTTAGACTCAGGCTCCTCTCAGGCAGAAACAAAAACATTCAGAATGGCATCAGAGAAAGTTAACCAATGTATTCTATAGAACTCCATCTATTAGAATAACAACACTCACATTTTGAGTGCCTGCTCTGAGCCTTGCATACATTACCTCATTTAATCCTCAGGACAAGGAAGGCAGATATTACAATCACCATTTTCATTTCCAAAATCTGGAAAACCTTCCTGGGAGTTCATTTTTCTTCTGCAACTACAAAAGCTCCCTTCTCTGGGCCTATGTGTTTCCTAAACAGACACAATCCTAAATCAACCTTAAAAGATCATGGTGTTCAGAAAACAATGCAAGAAGTGGTCTGTCTTCCCGGAGGCCGGCCCTGATGGGAGGGGGAGATGGAAGGGCACCTGTCTCCTTGCTGTTCAGGGGAAGTACGCTCTTTTATCCTTTTTCTTTTTTTCTTTTTCTGGCTGCTCTGTCCCTGATTGGAAGTTCCTTTCTGACACCACTGCACACATGCACAAGTCGGTTCATATCTTTCCTCTTGGTTGCAAAGTGTGAACAGCAGCCTAACTGTCCTAAATATTTCCTGATGCCCATCATCCTGCAGGTTTTCAGAACATGAGGAGGAAGTTGTCACAGACCCTGGAAAAGCTGATGTCCACTGCCCACCGCAGGGGGAGAACCTCAGTCAAACAAGGTGTTCATGGAACAACTCTGCCCTGGGCTCCCCAGAACTCACAAAAGCCCCCACCTGAGCAGGAAACCGTCCTGCCATCCCTGAGCAAAGAAGAGCCTTCTCAGGAGAAGTCACTAACAGGGCAGTATGAGAGAGCCAGAAAACTAACGAGCGCCCTAAAGGGTACCCCAGGGCACAGACACCCAAAGGTGTCTCCCTCATCGCTGACACCTGACGAGGCCACAGGTTTACTTTGATCATGCAGTCATCACTCACAACCTCGAGAAACTCCACTTTTAGAATCACTGCCAGAGGTAGTCACCAGACCACATGAAAAATTTTGTTACATAGCATTAAGCTTAGCCTCCTACTGGCCCCCTCCCCAAAAGTATTATTTCCCACACTTACAGGTAATCTCTTTGGGAGGTGATCCCAGAAAATACAATGGAGAGGGTGGAGAAAGTGAGATAAGAAAGAGGGGAAAGGCAAAAAGGGTATGTTGGAGACTTCCCTGGTGGTCCAGCAGTAAAGAGTCCGCCTTGCCATGCAGAGGACTTGCATAGCAGGTTTGATCCCTAGTCAGGGAACTAAGATGCCACAAGCCTCGGAGCAACTAAACCCACGCACTGCAACTCCTGAGCCTGCGTGCTCTGGAGCCTGTGTGCCGCAGCTACAGAGTCCTTCCCCAGGTTCCGAACGATGCAGTGAAGATCCCATGTGCCGTCATTAAGATCCGATGCAACCAAATCAATTCTTTTAAAAAGGTGCGTTAATAAGTGGATTTGCCCTGTGGTGGGACCCTCCGGGAGACTGTAGACTTGTCTCATGGTGCAGTAGTGAAACAGAGATATTGATGCCTTACCTCCTCTGCCTCACTGGTTAATAGTCGCTCCAAGGGTGTTCATTCCCCAACGCTTGCAGACCCATTATCCCGCCCATAAGCCACTTGGAAGGGCCATCATTCCTTCCAAGGCCAGACAGCACCTTCTGTCAGCCACATGCAGGACACCATCAGCAGGTACAAGAATGGTCAGCAGGGGCCTCTGGGCTGGGCAGAGGGCACACCGGCGCCAACAGCACCTGCTACAGATCTTGATGACTTTCGAACCGTCAGCAAGAAATCCAATCCACCTTCACAAGGTAAAGATCGCTATCAGCAGAGATGTTTATGGGAGTAATAATAATAGCTGGAGTTTACTGAGTGCTTATTGCATGCCAGCTGCTGTTGTAAGCACTTTATTGCACTAAGTCTTTTAGTTCTCACATGTCTGTATAAAAGAAGCACCATTATTATAGCCTGTTGACAGATAAGGACATGGATGTACCACAAACTCCATAGGCAGTTAGTTTCACAGACCTCTTGGAGCAGTGAACCTATCATTGGAATGAACCGTCATACAAGGGAGAGTTTTAAAGAAGGAGATAAGGTAGATTTGTGTGTGTGTATATAAATATATGTATATGCAAATGGATTTGGGTATGTTTGTGAAAAGCAAAAATAGTCTTATTATTTATATATGAACCAATGAATAACCAATTGAATTTTGACCACCTTTCAGGAAGCAGGAAGTACCTGTGCTGGGAATATTAAGAAAATCTTTATAGGAATGATAGGCCTAGAGCTGTGGTTAAAAGGTGAGAAATTAGCACGAAATAAGTCCTAGAAGCAGGATGGAGGAGAGCATGGAGGGACTAGCTTATCTAGAATATTAGTCAAGATGGCAACCACTGCTTCCCTGGCGTATAGTAGAATGATATTGTCTTGCCCTCCTTTGAAGTTCAATGTGGCCATTTGCTTGATTTGGCCAATGAAATGTTAGTGGAACTTACTTGTGAAACTTACTTAGAGTGAAAGTTTAAAGAGCCAGGGCACTATTCGCCATGTTTTTCCCCCTCAGAGGTAATCACAGAGCACAAACTAAGACGGATTCTCCACCCTCCTGGATACCTGAGTGACTATGACAGGAAGAGCCTCTTCTCCTGCTGACCTACACAAAACATGTAGCATGAGCAGGAAGTGTAGCTTTGTTGTTGTCTTGTAAGCCAATGAGATTTGGAGTGGTTGCTACAACATAACTCCACCTATCTGACCAACACGTTTGACTTGTGCTATCATAACAAACAACTCCCAGATCTCAGTGGCTCAACCAATGGACTTCATGCCCTTGCAAGGTTCACTGCAAGGCAATGGATGAAAGGGGAAAGGTGTTCTGTTCCATACAGATCACTGTATGGAGGCTCCTCCGTTGAGGCTCCACCCTCGGGAACATTTCCACTACTCACCCAGCAAGACTAGGAAGAAGTTGGAGAGTCCTACAGGGTCTTCCCATTGCCTCGATATAATGTATCATACATCACATCCATATGTATTAATATTTCATTGACCAGAACTGGGCACTGCCTCTGCCTAACTCAAAGGGACTGTAAGAGTCATCTCCCCGATGCTGGAGAGAGGCTATTGGTGAACACTAATAACATCCACCACACCTGGCTCTAGAATACTGGAAGGCAGTGGGTAGTTGGAGAGCATGGGCTCAGGCGAAGAAGGCTTTTGAAAGCCGGAACATGACCCATGAGGTATCAGGGAGTCACTGTAAGTGTGTGAGCAGGGCAGGGACATGAGAAAGGCTGATTTAAGTATCACTGGACTAGTCTAGTGCTGGATGGATGGGTATTCAGGGGGCCAATGGAGGTGGCATGGGGCCTGTATGCCTATGTTCAAGGAGGTTTGTTAGGAGGCTGTCGTATTATCAGCATCTATAGTGATGAGGCTTGGTAGCCACTGTTGTCAGAGGAAGAGATGAGGAGGGAATCCTGTGATAACTTAAGGAAAGACAAAGCATGGTGTATTGGGAGCCCAGGCTTCGACATCAGGCAAACCAGGATTCAAATTCCACCTCTAACACCTACTAGCTTTTTGATCTTGGACAAAATACATTAACTTCTCAGAACCTCAGTGTTCTTACCTGCAAAATGTGGATGATAATATTACTTACTTTATGCAGCTCCTGTGAGGATTGAAAGATTAGTGATTATGTTTGTAAATCGGCAGTGCAAATGGTGATGGTGGTGGTGATGAAGATGATGGTGGCGGTTGTTAGTGATGGTAATGGAGAAGACGGTGGTGGAGGTGGTGGGAATGGTAGCGGTGCTAATGAATCATAAAAGGACTAAGGTTAAAGCTTAGGGGGATAAAGTATCTAGAATTATGGGCAAGACAAGGAAGAGGCTCCCACTATGCAAAACATAGAAGTCACAGTCAGAATATAGAAAGTGAACTATGAAATCTAGGATCCTAGGAACCAAAGGGGAAAAGAGTTTCATTAAGAAGGCTTAAGGACACTTTAGGACACAGAAGATAGGAACAACAGCCATTAGATTTTATTACAATAAAATGACTATGACCTGGTGAAGGGGCAAGTTGGTGACAAGGGATTAAGAGGGACTAGGCATCTGAAAGTGGGTGCCCAGAGGGTGTAGACCTACCTCATAAGGAGCTTCCAGTGGAAGGAAGAACCATAAAAGGATCTATATCAGTCAGAAATGTTTTTCGATGCAAGTAGCAGTACTTTTATTTAAAAAAGAAGTCCATGGAAAGAAAAAGAGGAGAAATATTTGTTAAAATGCTTTGCATTCGCAGAGTTGAAAAGATCTGCCATAGCTAGAGAGGGGAAAAAATATCAATAGCTAAAATTTAAAGTGGGGCTTCCCAGGCGGCATGGTGATAAAGAATCTGCCTGCCAGTGTAGGAGACAAGAGACGCCGGTTTGATCCCTGGGTCAGGAAGATCCCTGGAGGAGGAAATGGCAAGCCACTCTTGTATCCTTGCCTGGAAAATCCCATGGACAGAGGAGACTGGCGGGCTACAGTCCATAGGGTTGCCAAGAGTCAGACCCAACTGAGCACACACAAACACACAAAATTTGAAGTAAGGCTCTATTTAACCTACAGCTCCTTTCTTATCTTAACAGATATTTATAGAGCATTTTCATTGAAGAAGCCCAATATTTGGATGATGCTGAGCCATTTTTTAAAAGTATTTCTTTATTTTGGCTGTGCCAGGTCTTAGTTGCAGCACGTGAGATCTAGTTCCCTGACCAGGAGTTGAACCCAGGCCCCCTGCATTGGGAGTTCTGAGTCTTAGCCACTGGAGCACCAGGGAAATCCGAGCCATTTTTCATAGTCTTTGAATTTGTCCCTCAACACCTCCTCTCTCCTGGTTCCCTAGGAGGAAGACTCCATTTTCCGGCTAGGTGTCGTCACGTGACTAAGTTCTGGCCAATGTCCCATAAGTGTATGCACGATCTATAAGTTTCCAGGAATCTTCCTGAAAAGACTGCAGGGCCTTTTCATCCCCTTCTTTTTAGTCACTTCCTCTCTCCTGTTGCCTTAACACATGAGTGTCATAGTTGCCATCTTGGACCACAGGACTAAAAGTCCCATTCTGAGGGCAGAGCATTGAGCTTGGGGATCCTAGATCTGTGAAAATTTCATGGTACAGAGGAGTCATTCTGGCTCTGGACTCAAGCCAAAGCCCATCCTCCCAGACACACTCCTCAGGGAGGGGACAAATGGCCTGGATACCCACCGGGGTGGCCTCCGAGATTCACCCAGGGAGACCAGCCCTCTCTCTGGGGGTGGCAGTCTCACAGAGTGCTGCCCCTGTTTCCTAGGTACCACTTTGTAGGAAGGAGCAGTAATGTCCACACTGTCCTCTGCCTCCTCCTCAGGCTGGAGAAATCTTAGAAGGAAGGTGCCCGAACAGCCCTTCAGCGCAGCTTGTGAGGCCCTGGGCCTCGGTGCTGGCTGGCTGGCTGGCTGGCAGGAGGACAGATTCTGATTTCAGTTGTGCATTGCTAACAAGCGGTGACTTCACATTGGCGAAGAGAGCCGATTTGAGTGCTTTCAAGGACAAAATGTGTCCTGCTATCTGGAGGTGAAAATCAGAACCCCGTCTCACCACCTTGCTATTTCTAGAGGCAAAGGAAAAGCTTTTAGAGGCCGATTCCACCCCTGCTCTGAAATGAAGGCCGCTCCTCAGTCACGCCAGCCCCTCGCCCCGTAGAGTTTCTGCACCATTTCCCCTTATGATTCATCCAGTACATCCCACCTACTGCTTGGTTCTCTGGTCATCTCTTGGGCAGGGTCATCCCTCCCATGACCCCGTTATGAACTCCAGGGGAACAAGGAAGGTGATTTATTCATTTTTGTAACCTCATGACATAGCACTGTGCCTGGCACGCAGCAAATGCTCGAAAAAGATTTCTGATTAATCATTCCTGCATTTCATTTGGGGATCTTTGCCTGCAAATGAGAGGCAAGTCATCTGTGCTGATCCCCTGATGCCAGGCCAGCCGAATAAAACCACATCTAGTCCATGTTGAAAACCTACCTCTCAGAACCCCTGAAGTTTCAGAGAGAACAGTCACAAGCCCACCTTGGTAAAAGGTAGTGAGAGCGGTTTTCCAATGACTAGCCTAAATTTCTCCTGTCGCAGTTGAGAACCACTCCATCTGCTCTGCACGTCAGTGTGACAGCCCAGCTGCTCACTGCCACCTACAACCTGGGCTGACATTCAGCTGCAATGCACAGCTACGACAGCTGGACAGGTTGTTAAAATATTGAAATGCTTCTGTACCGTATAGTAAATAGCCCCTGTCCTCAGCTCCTGAGTATCCTCATCTGCCACCCTGGCCAACCTCAGCTACTCCCCTGTAATCCCCAGATTCCGCTCCAGAGCACAGAAGACCTCCAAGAATGGTGGTCGGTGCCCACCTTCGAATCTCGCCCAGCTGTAGCAACTCACCCTTCTCCTCCCCAACTGAGTCCGGCAGCCCGTCCCCTCCCCTTGGGCATCACCGTCCTATGACTGCAGCCCCTGGCAGACATGTAGGCAGATGTGCCAGTCGCAGGCTGGGAAGGGATACTGTCAGCTATCTACAACGGGAGGAGGGGTGAAGTCACTCACCAGAGACAGGTGGGGATCGAATGCCCAGAGAGAGGATGGGGGTCAAAGCCTGATCTATGAAGCCACCAAAAGCCACAACAAGGCTGGGCTGGATTCAGTGGGAGTTAGACCCGAGCAGGATGCCTGGCAGACACCAGGTTCTGGGACAAGGGTGAGGTCAAGACCAGCCAGCCAAGAGACAGGCTTATCTAAGCCCTTGCTCCCTCTCCCAAGCCTGGAAATGCCCATGAAATGAGAAGGTACCCTGTATTTCAGAAGGCAACCAAGACCCAGTGAGAAACTCCAGGGGAGCCTTGAAGTGGTATCTGTCAGGATGGTGGGTGGCCAGGGCAGAAATGAAGGAACAGGTAAAGAAGAAGCTTTTGAACTTCGGTTTTTGAATCATTTCATCTGCCCAAGATTTTGGTACTGTTATTTCCTGCCCCCAACCCATGGCAGAAATTGGTGGCACCAGCTCATAGCGGCCAATGCTAGGGTCATGGGGGTACAATCAGGTGACACAAGCCCACTGGATGAAGAACTGATGAAAAAAGGCGCTGGGCGGAGCAGTAGCCCCCAGGACCGATAGGGTAGAATCCAGCAAGGCTGCTTCCTCCTCTTCTGTGGACGTTGGAGGGTTGAAAGGAAAACCACCATCTGGAAGATATACCTGGTGACGTGGCTGTAAACTTGGGTGACCAACACTGGTTCTGTGGTGCCTGGCTTTCAGCCCTACCCCATGGCACATGACCTCGCAGAGCAAAGCCACGAGGCCCCTGAGGAGAACGCCCAGCACACAAGAAAGCCCTGGAACTGGACGTCAGGGCCAGCAGCGGCGGGCATGCATGACTGGCACCGAAGGCCCAAGCATTTAAAATAAGCACGAGGAGGCTTTCCTGGCGGTCCAGTGGTTAAGATCCTAGGTGCTCCAATGCAGGGGGTGCAGGTTCTATCCCTGATCGGAGAACTAAAATCCCACATGCTGCGGCAAAAAGATAAAAAAAGAAATTAAAATCAGGACGAGGACTCTCTTGAAGGAGGTAACTGGAGACAAGAGCAACTTCAGAGAAGAACACAGGATCATTGAAACATAGCGAATAGAAATCAACAGAAAGAAGAGATGAAATCGAGACCATGCTGGTTGGGATAACTACCAGCACGGGGATATTTAGAGACCAAATTGGAGAGTCCGTTCTTTGTAAGTCCCCCATGTCCCACGCGTATCCCTCAGGTCCCTTTCACATTTCTGTTCATGCCCAGAAGCCAGCACCAGTGTCCCTTGGCCAGAGGACCCTCCTCAGGCTGCTGGACTCGCTTGGTGTGAATTCAGCCCTGAACCACTCATTGGAGGGACAGGTAGTAAAATTCTTGCCCCTCATCCCAGACCAGGGCCAACTTTGAGGTGTGACCTGCCCCATCTCCCAGTTCTCCGTGAGACTGAGTCCAAGGGCCCTCCATGGGACGCTGCATGGCAGCATACTCTGGCCTGGCCCCCTCCCCTCCCCATCCCAGTTCCCCACTCCCCAGTTTGTTTTCCCCAAAAGCAGGTCCTAACAAATCATTTTCACATACTGCCCTGGCTTGGGGGCTTGCTTCTGGGGTACCCACCCTAAGACACAGAGCAGTCTTTCTCAGTGAACACCACTGCCGTCTCTCCAACTGCCCAAGCCCCAAACCATGGAAGCAACTTGCACCCCATTCTCTCTTTCACCCCCACATCTGATCCACCAGATATCCTTGGCTCTAGCCCCTCAATGCCTCTAGAATCTTCTCTCTCTCATAATCACGTCCTGCGTGGACTACGAAAACAGCTCCTAACAGCCCATCTCTTCCTGTCTTGGCCCCTCCAATCCTTCCCCCAGGAGGTGGACCCCGGAGGGGCTGTCTGTGACCCTCAAGCTAACACTCAGTCTTACTCATGCTCACAGGGGCTCTGCTGCCCCGGCCCCTTGCCCTCATTCAGCCTCGTCTCTCACCACCCACCACCTCCCAGCCTCACTGAATGCATCACCTCCGGGTCTCACACAGGCTCTTCCTTCTGCCTCCAACAGCTGTTTCCCCTGCAGCCTGCTCTCTCAGCTTGCCCTATTTCAGCTCTCCATCTAAACACCCCTGTCTTTGAACACCTGCCCCCCGACCCCCAGCCTGGCCCAATGCCCCTACCATTCTGGAATGGACACTTCATGTATTATCTGCCCCTTCTCCACAAGTGGCCCCCTTCCCATTCACTCGGTTTCCATGGACAGAATCGTATTAATCGCTCATAGCCCTGCCCCTTCACAGAAGTGATTGGCTTGGAGCTGGGCACCTGACCCAGCAGAGCCAGTGAAAACCTTCCCCAGAAATCTTGGACCTGGAATGGAGAAAGGTGAATAAATCTGACTGGCTGGCTAAGGCTTCCGGGAGATAGTACTCCAAAGCATCAGACATTATATTCTCTGTTATGTGAAGAAAATTAGTCTTTGTGAGAGAGAAGAGAACCACTAAAGAGCAGCAAGGAGATGGAGAGAAGAGGTTCCTGGGTTCCTAGTGTCCTGAGCCCAGACACATTATGGCCTTGAGTTCTCTGAGATGCCCGTTTCCCTGGAAATCATGGCAGAACTTGAACTCCATTTTCCTTGAAGCTAGTGTGAATTGAGTTTTGTCCCTTGCAACAAACAAGATGTAACTATTAAGCTAATGTCAGATTTACTGTAAGCATCTGTTTAGTTGGCCCTCTTCTAGTCGGCAAGCTTCTGTCCCCATCTTCTTCCCTATAGAATCAGAGGACCAAGTGCCGTGCTTGGGTCACGGTAGGTGCCCGGCATGCGTGAGGTGGCAGCGAGTGTGGCAGCTGCTCATGGCTGCAGAACAGGTGCAGGCACAGACTGGTCATCTCATCTCTCCAAAGGCTGCCCAATCTGGCAGCTCCTGCATCCCTTCTTGTGCCCTGCGGGCAGGCAGCAGGGGAGGAAGGGGCATGCGCACTGTGACTCAGTCTAATTCTGAGCTTTAGGAGTTTGAAAGGGGCTACTGAGGGGAACAGCAACCCACTCCAGTATTCTTGCCTGGAGACTTCCATGGACAGAGGAGCCTGGCAGGCTGCAGACCATGGGGTCGCAAAGAGTCAGACATGGCTGAGCGACTAACACACACACACACACACACACACACACACACACACACACACACACACACACTGACAGCTTGAGCGACGCTTCTAAGGAGCTTCGGTCCTGGTGCAGGTTGAGTTATGCCCCTGCAGGCGTCTGGCTGACCTCGACCACAGGCTCAGGAGTGAATCTGCTGTTATTGCCAGAGCCTGATGAGGAGGACGACATAACCACACGGAAACCCATTACCACATGGCTCCAGACACGTTCAGAGAAACGGGATCCTATTCTCACAGACCAGCACACTGACATTCAAAGAGCCAAGGAACACATCCCAGCTCGAAGTCAGCCCCAAACGTGTCTGGAAAATGCCTGTGGCATCCTTTGGAAATGTCAGCGCCTGGTCATAAGCGAGGGTGGGGAATGTTCTGTCAGTGCTCAGGGACAGCACACCCCAGAAGTGGAAACACCTGCCCTTTCACCTTTAGAGAGAGGGTGTTTCCCAAGACAGAGTCACAAAGGGCAAAGCAGGTTAGGTACTGAGGTTTAAATAGGGAATAATTACTCAACCTCCCCATTGCAGGCTTGTCTTTTTTTTTTTTTTTTTAGATCTATGAAGACTTCTAAAAGTCAAACAAGCCTGTGACTTTCCCTTTCTTTGCTCCCCACACTATTCATTTCTTATTTCTCTTTCCAGAGTTAATTTATGCAAATACAAGCAAACACCAATACATATATTCTTATTTCTCTCCTCTATTTACATAAAAGGTAGCATACTATCCATACCACCCCGCACATGGCTTTTTTCACTTCAGCTACCTTCAGGATTTTTCCATTCGTGCACAGGGGGATTCTTCATCCTTTGTTCAGCTGCAAATGATGCCAGCTCTTGGATGCCATAGTTTATTTAGTCCGTCTTCTACTGATGGCCATTTCGGTTGATTCTATCACACGCAATGCTACAGTGAGTAACCATGCACAGATGTCATCGCACACGCGTGGAGGACTGAACACATATGTCGTTGCATTGATGATCCCAAGCCTTTAGCTCTTCCTGTGTCCCTGCCCTTTGACCCTTGACTTTGCTGCTTCTCTCACTAAAAAGGCACAGAGCCTTTCCTTGACCCCTTAAATCTGGACTTTACCATGTAACTTGTTTAGCAGACTTGATGTAAGCAGAAACTTTAAAACATACTTGAGGTTTTAATTTCTTCTTTCATGTCTCTGAAATTGCCATGAAACATGCCCAGGCCAGCCGAGAACAAGCTCAGGCTAGCATGCTGGAGTATGAGAGCATGTAGAATGCAGGGCCCAGTGGCCCAGCTGAGGCTGTCCCAGGCAAGCCAGCTCTTAGCCAATCTGCCAGCTGATACAGAAGTGAACTTAGTCAAGATTAGCTGAGTCCACCTTAAATCAACAGAAACACCCCCAAACAACCAAGTAGTGAGAAATAACTGAGTTGTGGTTTTAAGATACTAAAATGTAGGGTGGTTTGTTATCCAGCAATGACTAACTGATACATCATACAATATAGAGGCAAGTAAGATAAATTCCCAGAAGTGGAATTGCCAGATCAAAGGATATGACATTTGAAATTTTGATAGATATTGCCAATGTCTCTGCATAAAGATTAGACTAGTTAACACTCCCACAACAAGGCACAAGAGCACTTGTTTGTAAACAGTATGTTATCAGTTTTTTTTCAGTCTGGTAGATGAAAAAGAATACCTCTGTGTTGTTTTGTTTGCATTTTCTTATCATAAGCATGAACACTTATGTTTAAAAACCATTTCGACCTCCTTTTCAGTAAACTGTGTGTTCATGTTTGTGACCCATTTTTCCTATTGGATCACTATTTTTCTTACTGATTTCTAGGAACTCTTTATATATTAGAAACATAGCCCTTTGCCTATGATCACCATTCCATGAAACCATATACTCCAGATGAGAAGCTTAATGGTAGGCAAAGGGGGTAAACAAAGCAGAGCTCTAGCAGAAGGTAACTTTTCCTTAATCAGCAACTATGTCTTGAGTACTTTTTTTGGTTCAGGGTTCTGGGTTAAGCATCCCAGCATACTCAGGAAAAAATTGACATGGTACATAAGGAATGTTCTAGAGATGGCTATGATTAAATCCCCACATATATCTACCCATAGTCCCTGCCTAAGGAGTGGGCAAGGGGAACATATACATTCCTCATGGCTCAACTTCCCTGGCCACTGCTGATTGATCACAGCAATATGCCTGATCAAGGGCAAAACCAATTCGATTCTCTTTTGAGACTTTGAACTCAGAGACATAAAATCAATCAGAGAATGGTGGGCCCTGAAGGTATCAGATCACTTTGCAGAGGTGGTGCTACCATTTGGTGCAGCCCTACAGAGCCATGCGCAAGCAGACAAATGAACTGAGGAAGAGCCAGGGCGCAGACAGAACACAGCAGTCACTCAGACACCGGTCGGAGGAGCAGACACAGGCCCCAGCCTGAGGGAGAGACAGACAGGCTGCCCCCTCATTTCCAGCTCTTCCAGACTCAGCTCCCGCCCCCTTGCCCCCCACCACAGTTTCTTTCTAGCTGAGTTCTGTAAGAGCCCTTTGAATCCTATTACTAAACCTCCTTGTACTAATTTAAGGATTGTTCTTATTCTTGGTATCAAAAGTGTCTTAAGACAAGGAATTTTCATATCAGCTGAAAAAAAGAATAGAGCCTTTTCATCTCGTATGGCATAGTTTTTATTTTAAAAGTTTCCTAGTTGCTATCACTTCTCATTTTATAGTGGGAGAAACCTGGGGGCTTGGCCAAGGTCACTTTGACCACAAAAGGCAGAGCTCAGCCATGAGGGGAGGGGTTTGTTGCCAAATGGCCTTTCCCCTCAACCCCACTTTGCTGCCTCCAGGCCGAAGCATTGTATAAGTGCATGCTTAATCATGAGACTAAGACTCTAGGTGCTGAACAGCTCCCAGGAGAGGGTGATCAATACAGACTAGCATCACCAGGGCATCTATCTACCCATAGTCTGTGGGAGGTAGGGAGGCTGTGGCCAGGCCCTGAGGACCTCTCAGGTTCCCACTACACCCCCCACCCCAGGACACTCAGGGACACTTCCCACGCTCACCCGTGCTTATTTATGTGTATGGCACCCTGCCTGGGAGGAGGGCTGGTTCTCTAAAGGAAAATCGCCCAAAGAGATATGCTGGCTGTTTAATGGCCCATACCTCCCACTCCACCCCCACCCCGCCCCCATCCCACCCTGGAAGGAACTTGCAGACCCCCTTCTGTGGGGGCAAAGGGGTCCCCTGAAAGGAGTCCCCATTGTCCCATTGTCCACAGACACATCAGAGAAAAGAGTGAGTTCACCCAGTCTTTCCTAAGCACCCACTGCATACAAGACATCCGGCAGGGCACTGGCATTGCTTCTGGAACCTTCTGGGTGCATTCTCTAAGTGGGGGAGGGGACAGGGCTGGGGCCCAGGGGGAGGGGGAGCAGGAAATTAACCTCCTGCCAAGTAGAACGGAAATTGAATTTCTTCCCCTCCCCCTTCTTCTGCCTCTCTCACCACCCCTCCCCGACAACTCACTTTTTATCTCTCTCCAATTACAGTTTTAAACATTTAGGGTGCTGCTGTTTTAGTTTTAAAATTTGTTAGGCTCAATTTATGCCACTTAGTAAAACCTCTTTTCCAAATGAAGCCAAATTAGAACTAAAACACTGCAAGCCATAAAATGTGGGCATTTTATTTGGGCTGGGTTGGCTTTTTGATTGTTTGTGTAAATGAAGCAGAGAGAAGCATTCAGGAGTCTGTCTCAGGTCTGGGTGAGGGGAGATCCCCCTGGGTCCCCCAGAGGTCTGCCGGTGGCCTGGGCCAGCCTGTCCCCTGGCCCTCAGTTTGACCCTCTTGTGCCCCTGGGTGACTAGCGAGCCTTGAAACAGGTCACTCCATACTTTGGCAGTGCCTTCCCATCCCTAAGTTCTCTAACAATGGGGATCACTTCCTGCTAGCCAGTGGCACCCACCGCCACCGAACAGTGTACAATAAATCCATGGCGAATTCAATCCAACTGGCTGTGACTAGGGGTGGGAGCTGGGGGCACAGTCTGGAAATCTCCTCTCACACCCTTGCAGTGCAATGTCTAAAAAAAAACCCAGTCTCAGTGACCTTCGACTGGAGGGAAAGGTGAGCCCCACCCCTCTCCTGGTGGAGGAAAGGAGCCGCCGGGAAAGGGGGGAGGCAAAGGGGGGCGAGGGAGGAGATCCTGAGCCACTAATTAGGCTTCTGCTGTTGGCTGCCAAGAAGGTCAGAGAAGTTGCCGGCTGATGAGCTGGGCCTCCCAGGGGCCCTCAAGAGGTGACATCTGGGGTTCCTAGGCTGGCCCCGTCTGTGCCAGGGGAAGCGGGCAGCAAACACCACCAGGACTGAGAGCCCAGGAGGGGAGACAGAGGCAGCAGCGATGGCCACAGTGATGAGACGGTGACTCAGGGCCGGTGTGGACCTTGCCAAGTGATTTGGCTTGTCCCCACGCCAACAATAAAGGCCCGGTGTCTGGCAGAGGATGGGGTTTTGTGTGCCGAGGGACACCTTATGACTGACCCTGGCAGAGAGCCACAACCATCAGGAACCAGCCCAAGAAGAGAGCAGACAGGAGTGGGCAGAGGAGTCCTTTATGGGACTGGGCTGGACTCGGGTTGGGGGCAGGGTGTCTGAGGCGGAAGGGCAGAGGGCAGGGTGAGAGGGAGTGAAAAAACATTCATGCAGAGGACCAGTGGGGGAGTTGCCCTAACGAAGGAGTCGATTGTGTTTGGGATAATCTCTGAAAGCAAGTGGAGAGAAAACCCAGTCAGCGGAGGAAACTTTGGAAACCGTTTAAAGGAAAGGGGACAAAGCCCCAGAATAAAATGCCATCTGGAGTCCTACTGGTCCCTAGGATGGAACCCATGATCCAAGGTATAGGTGACCCTCTGTCACAGGCTGGGTTCCCCGGAAGCGGATGCTGAGATGGAGTTGGGGGCAGAGGCGTGTTTGGGAGGGATCAAGCCCTCTGAAAGGAAGGGGGTGGAGGGGAGCAGGACTGGACAGAGCAGGGAGTCGAGTTGAAATGCAAGCCTGACAGACTCAGCCAACCTGGAGGAGAGAGCTGGGGCATGAGGCATGTCCAGGACAGTGTCCTGCCTGGAGCCAAAATGGCCAGGTCTTTATAAAGGCTTTCCTGGTGGCTCAGCGGGTTAAAAAAAGAAAAATCTGCCTGCAATGCAGGAGACCCGGGTTTAATCCCTGGGTAGGAAAGATCCCCTGGAGAAGGAAATGGCAACTCACTCCAGTATTTTTGCCTGGAAAATTCCATGGACAGAGGAGCCTGGTGAGCTACAGTCCAGGGGGGCTCTCAAAGAGTTGGACACAACTGAGCAACTAACACTTTATAATGGCCCCACCCCACACCAGCTCAGCCACCAGATGGGGGTCTCCCAGGAGAGGGGCCTCTGGGTGAGGTGTTCTCAGCTGCTGTGGCCGAGCCTGAATGGGCAGCAAATCCTTCCTAGAGGGGGCTCTGCTCCTCCATGTCTGTCACATCCTCCCCCTCCCTTAAGGAGCTTAAATCCCTCTTTTCCTCTGGGCCTGGTTGCCCCCTCCCTGTTCTTCAGGCCCCCGGCTGTGTGTCTGGAACCTGGTCTGACCCTAGCCCAGCCCAGTGTTTTCGATTTGCTCCATTCTCCCAGGCCCGCGGAGGAGAATTCTGGTCTTATTTCTCCATCATGATTTCCTCCTCCACTCAGGCCCTGCGTCCTGGTAACCA
Source organism: Bubalus bubalis (assembly GCF_019923935.1). Taxonomy (NCBI): domain Eukaryota; kingdom Metazoa; phylum Chordata; class Mammalia; order Artiodactyla; family Bovidae; genus Bubalus; species Bubalus bubalis. The sequence goes on from NC_059181.1 coordinate 39,274,866, forward strand.
GCAGCCATCACAGCTGTCGACTTGCAGGGGGCCTAACGCTCATGGCTTGTTTGGGGCTCAGCCTCGGTCCTGCAGTGCTGGTCATTAAGCTTCATTGTGCTGCCCGCCAGGGCACTGGCCAGCCCAGGATAAGCCTCAGATGAACTCAGCCTCGCTTATTAACTAGGACAAACCAAGCCGGACCACAAAACGTCCACTGCCTGAGCCATCCGCTGCGGCAGACGTGGTCCTCTGCAGCCTCCAGCTCAGTCCCCTTCTGTCCGTGGCTTGCCAGCAACCAGCTGTTACTCAGCCCCATAGCTTCACGTCCACAGAATCCAGAGCACCAGTTCCACTTTGGACCTCGTTAGTGGAATCACTGGCACGTTCTCCAGATACATGCCCGTTTCCTGATTTGTCCAGGCTGTTCAGAAGCACATTTTCTCTCTCTGGACTCATGGGGAGGACCCTGCAGAGAGAGGGGGACAAGTCTGGGGATGCGTAGGAAAGGAGCTAAACATTCAGGCCTGTTTTCTCTTCCTGACTTCTGTTCTAACCTCTGCAGCCCCTGAAGCCCATCCAGGATGACACAAGTTATAACACAAAACGAGCACTGTCGAGGGGCTAAGTGAAGGCAGAGGCAGCTGCCGGCTTCCGTGGTGGTGGGAAAGGAAGGCCAGGAGCCCTAATCTCCGATGAGCTGGGGGAGCCACCAGGGGGAGGGCATAGCACGCCCAGCATACATGTGCACAGAGACGGAACCAGTTAAGCCCAGCTCTACCAGTCTGCCCGCTTTGCCAGGCTCACCCCATGGCCCCAGGCCCCTGCCAGGAGGATAGTCTTGCTTGGAGGTGCCCAGCCCGCTCTCACTGTAACTCAGGTCAGCAAGAAGCTGTGGGCTTCTGGGGGTGGGATCCTGCAAGAGGCCTCCTACAGGCCTACTTAACCCCCATTACATTCGTTCCCTAATATACTTTTCACCTTCAGCAAATAGTGCAAATTTGAATTTTTACTCACTGATCAAATATTTACCCTGTGAGCTGCCAATCTGGCTGAGCTCGGTTTCTCCAATTCTCCACGTTTGTATTAGATGAATTAGCATTTTATTGTTGGTCCACTGGTTTGGGACTCAAAGGTGAGACAGGGAAAACCAGAGGAAGCCACTCAAGAGATTCTCCACGAAGAATGGGTTCAGTTTAGTCTTGTGTCAGGTCTCCCAAACAACTCACCAGATACGCGAAAACAGTTATTTTGGAAGTGACAGGCACTCGTGGCTTCTGAAGAACAACTACTTTCTGTACTTCTTATCTGCACGACATACATCTTTGAAATCTGTTATCCAGGAAGGTGGGTTCAAGGTTCATCTCATGGTTTATTTGCTGTAGAAAAGCAGACAAATCAGGTCACCTCTCAGAGTCTTGGTTGCCTTATCAGCATAGTGGGTACAATAACATTACCCCAGTCGGAAGGTTGTTGCAAAAGTCAAAAGAAATATTGGAGGTGACAACGCCATAAAATGGAAGGCACTAAATGGAGAGTTGTATAAGTTCAGAAACTGAAGCTGTTTTAAAATATAGCCCCCAGATTCTCTGATACTCCTCACGCCAAGAATTGTGGGGTCTGTGTCCCCTCCCACTGAACTGGAGTGGGCTTGTGACCCCTCCAGTGGCTAGAGCATGGAACATGGAACATTGTGTGACTGTCCAGGCGGATCAGAAGAAACCATGCAGCTCCCCACCTGAGTCTCTTGCGACTGTCACCATGGAGGAAGCCAGTAGCCATTGAAGTTAATCACCCCAAAACTGCCCTGCTGGGGGGCAGATGCAGATACTCCAGGCAACCGACATGGGAGAAAAGCATCTAGACCCATCACTGGGCAGCCTGAGTAGATGTTACAAGGAGCAAAAGAACCACCCAGTTGAGCCCTGTCTGAATTCTGACCCCCAGATCTGTGAGCATAATACAATGCTTGTTATGTCACTAAGTTTGGAGTTGTTTGTTACACAGCAGTAGTAACTGGAACCCAAACAATTCATCTACGAAGTTCCTGTATCGGCTAAGAGATCAAAACCCTCCATCACTTGTTTTCTCTCCTTGTCCCTCTTTGACTCTAAGCATCAGGGTGAGGTGGGATTTATGACCCAGCTTTGTGGATACAGGACCACAACATGTCCAAGAGTCCATGGAATCATGGAAGGCTTGAACCCAGGGGTCCTGCTTCTTGGACACTGGCCTCTCTCACAGGACAGAACAGCAGAAACCTCAAAAGGAAAGGCTATCCTCGTGGGTTGTGACCTCATGAAAAAGAAAAATGAAGAAATTCCCAATTACCAAACAGTAAAGCAAGAGGGTACCACAGAACACCCCCAACAGCCCATCATCCACAATTAATTTCTTCTGGACTTGGGAATGCTGGGGAGGTTGTCGTTGAAGCAGACTGTCTTCCCACTTATGTTTGGGCTTTTTCTAAAATGCAAGAAAAAAAAAAGGAAAAGAAAAAAAAAAAAAAAAAAAAGGCTGGCCTTCCCAGAACCTCCTCTACACTGCCTGGAAGGAGCTTGGTGTGGCCCAGCAGGGCGTGATAAGCGTGCCGGCAGTGGCCTGCCAGGGATCTTAAAAATACCCTGCCTCAGACAATCCGGAAAGTGAGCAACCCACACCTGGAAAGCAGGTTGCTGGCTACACAGAGGTTTCCAAGTATGGATCCCGTTTACACTTGCCGGAGCGCAGCCTTCTAATTCCAGCCGCTCATGAAAAGGCACGTAGGTCCTCCTTGACGTCAAATCGCTCTTTCCACTGAGCATAATTTCTTTCAATGATGGGCTTGGAGGGGTTTCAGCGACGGTGGGTCTTTTTTTTTTTTTAATGAATCATAGACATGCAGATCAGATTTAGTGTTATGACTGTGGTGCACAGAGCGTCACTGTTAATTCTTGCTAAGCGCTGACAGCAGGATCAACCCCCAAACAGCACAGGCAAATACACCACCCCAGCCCCGGGGGCTTAGAGACTGCATAATTACAGACGACTGCACGGTACTCATTACCGCCACCGGAACATCTCAGCCCAGGCACAGCAACCCCCCACCCGGATCCAGAGAGCCCCCTGGAGCGCCTGCCAGCTCGGGTCCTCAGAGCTCACTCCCCTTCTCCAGACAGGAACGTGGTCACCAAAAACGAGCTGGGCTGAGCTACAGCAACCCTTTCTCCTGTCCTGAAGGTTGTGGTCCACGGCGGTTGAAGCTTGCTCTGAAATGCCGCTGAGTTTGAGCTGGAAGGGAAGGGGTGCGAGGCTTGCTAAATGCCGAACAGCTGAACAAGTCCCCAGGGCTGAGGAAAGAGCGTTCTCCTTCCCTGTGAGCCAGTCGCTGGCTCTCCGTGTTTCTCATCAAAGGACAGGGATGGGGGGAGGTGGCAGGAGGCAGAAGTCAGAGCGCTTGCCTGGAGTGCCCTGTCACTGCGAGTTGTCCCGGGATGGCCCAGGGTCGGGGTGGGGGGGGGGGGGGGCAGGGGTGGTGCAGTGGGAGTCACCAGCCCTCGGCTGTGTTCACACCGCTCAATCAGGGCATTAAAAAAAAAAAAAAAATCCTCATCTTGAGTTTCTGCTCCATCTTTCCTCCAAAAGGTTTAAAGGGAAAACCAAACTCCTGGGGTCTGTTGAACTCGGCAGGGTTCTCCTTGCTCCTTCTCTGTCGACCTGCAAATATTTAATGAGCCTCAACCACGTGCAAGTGATGGAGTTGGGCTAAGAAGGCTGAAAAGAAAATAGGCAGCCACCAGACCTGGAGGATGGGGAAGTGATTTTATATCTTTCGGTTCAATGTTTTCTGGCGCAGGAAGGCCAGCAATCATGCTTTAGCACCTGCTCTGTGTTCTTAGCTTCATTGACCCTGGCTCACTGGGCCCCCACAAACTCACTGGGACATGAGTATCACCACCATCCACTCAGCAGATAGGGAAACTGAGACTCCACTTCCACTGTCTACTTAAAGGCACACAGCACATGAGGCTCTGAGTTTGAATGGAATTCTGTTCCAGGTCAGACCCTGGAGGTCAGTGGTCCTGACTCGGGGTCTCATACTAGAGTCCCTAGAGAGCTTTCAAAAACCCCCATGCCCAGGCCATGCTCCAGACCAACTGAGTCTGAATTCTGGGGGCTGGCATGCAGACATCAGTACTTTTTAAAGCCTCTTGCATGCGTGCTAAATCGCTTCAGTCGTGTCTAACTCTGTGATCCCATAGACTGTAGCCCGCCAGGCTCCTCTGTCCATGGAATTCTCCAGGCAAGAATACTGGAGTGGGTTGCCATTTTCTCTTCCAGGGGATCTTCCTGACCCAGGGATCAAACCCGGGTTTCCTGCTTTGGAGGCAGATTCTTTACCATCTGAGCCACCTGGGAAGCTCCATTGAGTGCTTGCTGGGCACTAGATGCTCAATAAATGAGCTCCCTTCCTTGAAAGCAGCAGTTCTTCAGCACACATGTCTGCACGTCCCACAAACAATCCCTAAGAGTGATGAGGGGTGACCAGACATGAGTGGGCTTGCTAGAGCGGCCAGAGTGGAGGCAGAAGATGGGGTGCAGACTCAGGACCCTCAAGGGCCCTGATCAGCAATCCTCTGGCTCTGCTCAGAGACTCCAGAAAAGAGACGAGGTGGGCGGGATATGGCGTTGATCACTCCAAGCTTGGAAATTTTATTTCTCAAGTGGCTTCCGTCTCCCCAGGAGGAGAAAGAGGTACACCAATGGAGGCCTAAGCTCAGCCTCAGGCCGACAGGGCCCCTATAACCAAAGGGGAGCCCTTGGGCTACCTCCACTGCACCTATCCAGCCTCTGTGGTGAGCTCTGCTGGACCAAAGGGTCCCCTTCCCCATTGTCAGGGACAAAGGAGTGAGGAGCACCCTCCTTTCTATTGTATTACCAGCCCTCCTGGAAGCCAGGAAACAGTGCTGCAAATCAATTGCTTTCAAACTAAAGGGTGCTCTGATGGGCATGCTTCTCGAATTCTGCATTCAAAGGAATGCCAGGCTTCCTATGTCAAGTGAGATAAAGTGAATTTTCTTGGGCAGCCGGCAGAAATTTTTTCATCTTTCAGAAATAACATGTAGGGAAAACACTAACCCCCTCGCTTAACCAGCATCAGGGAACAATGAGCTATTTTCAAGAAATAAATCTGCAGGCAAAGCAAAGCTCCCCCTCTGGAAACACTAAAACTTCAAAACAAAAGTGCATGTATTTTTAAATAAACCATGTCCAGGGGGAGGGATGAATTAGGATTATCAGATACACATGACTATATATAAAATAGATAACCAACAAGGACCTACTCTATAGCACAAGAAACTCTAGTCAATATTTTGAAAGAACATATAAGGGAAAAGAATCTGAAAAAAAAAACATATAATATATTATATATACTGAATGACTGTGATGTACATCTGAAACTAATACAACATTATAAATCAACTCTGCTTCAATTAAAAAATAATAAAATTTTTAAAAGTAAACGGTATCACACGTTGCCTCTTTCCTTTGATGGCACAGACACAGCTGAAGTGGTCTTGGTGGCTCAGTCACTGGGTACGTAGACAATCATGCCACACTCACAGATGAGGCCACCTTCTACGTCCATATGTGCCCCATCACTACATGGCTCCACCCTTGCCCTCCTCCTTGATGTCTTGTTTCTGCTTTCTTCCTGTCTCTTCTTTTGCTCAGATGTGCATAATAACACCTTCCTGTGGCTGTCAGTATCCCCGCCACATCACCCTTCCCTCCTATCTGCTCCTCCTCCTCTTGTATTCCTGACCCCGGTCAACAGCACCCGTGTTCACCCAACCGTCGCCAGCAAAACAAAAACCAAAATGGAAGCAAGAGTTGGAGGGAACTTCACAGTCAGCTGATGTGTTAGAATAGTTTGTGAAGAGTCAAGAGACGCTGATGAAAAGAGATCCCAATGTGTCTGTGGTAAACAGTCAATGAACTTCAGCACAGGGAATTCTTCAGCTATTTCAGCTCTTTTGGATGGTTCCCAATATTTGAGGTCACTAAGGCCAGTAACTTCTGGATAAGCAAGGTGTCATGGTTCATAGGTTTTTGCTTGTTTCCTTTGGTTTAAAGGATCGATTTTGTATTATTCCAGAAACAGGCTACAATTCAGGGACTTGATGAGAACTTTAGACTTCTCATTTCCCCTATCACTCCATCCCCCAAAGGACCAAGACTCCCAAATCGGAAAGGGCAGCTGTCAGACCAGGATGAGTGTGAAATGAGGGCAAGGCCTCCTCCATCGTCCCTTCTCTCTTTCTCGTCCTTCTTTTCCCCACCCAGCTCTACCTGTCTCGTACACCAGTCAGTCAGAAACCAAGGCAGGAGGCAGCACTGCCCCGGAAGAAGGGCAAATAAGGCTCTTGAAATTCCAGAGGGGAACGAGCTCTCAGAACATAGGGCAGGGCCGGGCACCCAGCAGACCACCACATTCCAGAGCTGACTCAGAAATAGGATTTGGTCAGTGCACCTGGAGCAGAGGAGGGGCGGCTGGGCCTGATTCACCATCGCCACGCTGAAGAGACTGATGCAAAAGTCAGATGCCAACACAGCCCTTGGCCACAGAGCCTATTCCTTTCCCGGGGCAGGAAAACCCATGCCCGCCTCCCAACCATCCTCTTTGAGGCTCCTGGGACACTGAGTCAGTGTGGCAGGTGTGTGATGCAAAAGAGAGGCCGAAGTGGAGGTCAGTGTCTGCGTAAATCCTGCTGTTGGATGGTCGCTTTGGATCTCCTGGCTCTGTGCTGACCCACTCCCTGCCTTTGACATCATCTACCAGACTTATCCCCAAAAGACAGGCTAGGCAAGAGCTCTCCCTGACGTTCCAAGATGGTAGGCCTATGTTGTGGGTGGGCTAGACTGTCCCAGCCGCCCCTAGGCCCAGCCCCAGATGAGTGCAAAGGGGAGAGGGTTTGGTAGAGAGAGGAGAATGGAGTAACCTACGGACAGCTATTTATTTTCCCAAACTCTGCAGGTCCTCACAGAAGGCCCCTATAAACCGACTCCAAGTGCCCCTGGTAAGATAAGTCCCCCCAGCCTTCCCCACCAGCTTCCAGGCACCTGAAGGCTAATCATTGTTTTAAGACTGTGGATTCTCAGAGAAAGCCTGCAAGGAACTAGGAGCAGAGACAGCATGGGGGGTTCCCTACCATGACCCACCACAGTTCTCCTGAGCACCAGGTTGGTCCCCCCGGTCCTGCGCCATCACTCACCAGGGGAGCCTTTCTCGACCTCGGGGAAGTCGCCTGCCTGCCTGGGGGGCCAGCCTAGCAGAATAGCTCTCCCACAGCCTGCGGCCCACCTCCTGGGGCAGTTTTTCCGAGCTGTCTCTCTGGCTAACACAGGAGCTTTGGAATAAGACAGGGAGAGAAAGACGTGAGGGGTGGGGGTGGCGGCCCTTTCTCCGAGCTTATTAAAAATCTTTTGTGTGCCATAGAATAAGTCCAGCCTTCTCATCCTGCTTCGCACCCCCCCCCCCCCACCTCCCCAGCACTTAACTTTTTCAGGCCTGAGGAGCATAAACGCTTCAGTTAGTCCATGTAAACCAAAGATCCTTCTGGCCTTCGACCGTGTCTGGGTCTCCTTTACGTGGCCTTTCACCATCAAGCAACCGCCCGACCCCGTGGCCAGAGGTGCCGGCTCCGCCTCTCTACGGCCCCGTCTGTGTCTGAGGACCCACGCGTTGTGCCAGGCTGGAAGAACAGTCTGGAAGGAAAGCCCGTTGTCAAACAAATCATCGTTCTGGGAACACAAAGCCGCGGGGACCCTCCGGGTGAGGCTGACACTCGGGCCGGCAGCATCAGAGAGTCGCGTCTCCTGTGTGGCGCTAAAGCCCCAAGTGGGAGACAGAAAGCTGGCTGGCGGCCAAGAGCAGCGGCCGCGGACACCTTATCTAAATAAAGGAGAGCTCGCAGCACGCAATGTTATCACAGGCGCACAACAGGCTCCGGGAGGGGAAGGAGTGGGTGGACGCTGCGTGGGTGGTTTCGTGTTGCGATTTTTTTTTTTTTTTCCTTTTGTGGCTGTTGTTTTCTTTTTTATCTATTCGGTTTTGGAGTATTCAACAGCCGGGGAGCTTGGCAAAGCCTGGCAGCGATACCCACACGGCCCTTTCCAGTCCAAACGGCTCCTGTCAACTTTTACAACCCTGCGCTAAAACTCCAGGCACGCCTCCCATTGCCGGCACCGGGTTATTTATTTGCCCGGCCTGTCTGGCCTCACATTTTTTCACGTGTGTGTTACCCCCACGGTGGTTACAACTTCCCTCCGGCTCTTAAAATGCCAGTAACCGCCCAGTCCCAGGGAGAGCTGGGAAGTGTTTCAGCCGTTCAGGGTTTCAGGATCCGGCACTGCTTCGTGTCATTTTCCTCTCCGCTCAGCGTTTTTGTGACCTGAAGGAAGAGGAAGACTTCTCCATTGTGAAAATTGCTCTTTTTCGCTGGGAAACCATTGTTACTAATAATAACCTCACCAGGCGCAGCTGTCAAAGGGCCCGCCGGCTGTCCCCCTCCGGCAGGGGTCGAGCACACACACAACTCAGAGGGGACACGGCTGGCCCAGGTCAGCGGGTGAGGGCCCCAGCCTCCGCCATTCCCGCCGCCCCCCCCCATCCCCGCCCCATCCGTGATCTGGAACCCTGCTCATGTTCTCGAGCTGGGCTTTTCATTCTTTTTTAATCCTTTACACAAACAGAGTGTGTGTGTGTGTGTGTGTCTGTGTGTGTGTGCGTTCCTCTGTGTGTGTGTGTGTGTGTGGCTTTGAAATCATTCCCCCCCCAAAAAAAAAAATAATAAAAAGGGTTTTCATGGTTGAGTCTGACCGGGTGCAATGCAGAATATATTATTTCTTTCAGAGCATGGATAGCAGATCTGCACGTGAAACACAGATCAAACACGGCCCACAGAAACAATGATAGGAAGCATAACCAGAGTGAATCAATTCCTTGATCCTGCTGTACCAAAAAATTAAAGAGGAGCACTCCTGGGGTTTTTAACCCAGATACGTCTTCAGCCACAGCTGTGTTTCCCATGTTCTGAGATCTCTTGCTCTGGCTCCCTTTTCGTGTGTGTAATATGTGGAATACAGTAGGCAGTGTCAAGTTCTGTTTTGTTTTTTTAATTAAATACCTCCATCCAATCACCCTTAACACACACATACACACTCTCACATGCACGCGCTTGTTTTACCTTTTCCCCAGAACTCAACACTACACAGGACAGTCTCTGCCATTTCCCTCATCAGGACAACAAGAAGCCAGAGAAGTGCCTGGCAGGCATCAGGAGGGAAGAAAATCCTTATAGCAAAGAAGGTTCTATTCCCCAGCCTGAGGCCCGTCCTCTCTCTCCATCCCCAAGTGATAACATGGTCCCTTTGCTCTCAAAGGTCTGTTTTAAGATGTAGGTGGTCTTGCTCAAGTCCGCTGGTTTTTATGTCGGCATTGTCCCCGGGCTGACTCCAGCCCTGACGATCCAAGATTGCCCAGCTTGGCTGAGTGCTGGAGGGTGGAGCTCACAGCCCGCCCCCAGCCTTCTGATGGGCCACCAAGGCCACCCTGTCGGGCTGGTCAGCTGCAGCCAGCGTCCTCTCCTGACCTCTGCTCTAATCCTGAGGACACCCTTTATTTAGACACCACAGTCCAGCCCTCAAGTCCCAGATTTGTTCACTGGAGACAGGCCGGCAGTGGCCACCGGCTGACTCCAGACGGCTCCTCAAAAGAGGCCTCAGGAGGGTAGACCGGGCTCAGGCAGGTGCTGCCTGCTATGGAACAGAGATCGTAGGTTTGAGTCTCCAAGGATTCAACTTCCAGCTCTCTCATTGTCTGTGACCTTGGGCTACTGTGTAAACTCCCGGCTCCTGGTATCTGCATTCATAAAATAGAAGAGGAGAAGGTCACAAAAGGACGGGGCAGAGACAGATAGGAAGATGCTGGCCTGGAAGTCTGGAGTGATGCAGCCACAGGCCAAGGAAGGCCGGTGGCTATCGGAAGCTGGCAGAGGCAAGAGACCGATTCTTCGCTAAATTCTACAGAGGACACACAGCTGACGCCTTGATTTCCACCCCAGTGAAACCAGTTTCAGACTTCTGGCCTCCAGAATTGAGAGGGAATAAATTGCTATTTTTTAAAGACCCCGAGTTTTCGGGCATTTGTTACCTCAGCAATGCTAGACCAATACTGGCTTCCATGAGATGGGCTATGACCTGGCTGTCTGATCTGAATGGGTCTCACAAAGAGCCTATAAAATCTCTAACAAGTAATCCCTTTACTGATTAAAAATTGGAAATGCCCCAAAATTATATGTCTCGCTCAAGGTCACATGCGATTTGGTGGCAGGGCCGGGACTAGACCAATCATTCAGAACCTGGTTCCTCTCCACCACTCACCATGCCCTGTACCCACCCTTTCCCCTCTGGACAATTCTAAGCAGGTGGAAAAGAAGGCTCACCCCCTAGTGGGAGCCGGGCAAGGCCTCAGAGGACCTGGAGGATGGAGAAACCACTTTCCCAGCCCCTTCCTGGCCCCAGTGTTTGCCTTCAGAGGGTTTTCTATAGGTGGATGCCACCACCCCACCCCACCCCGCCCCACAGAGTTGCATCTCTCTTCCTGGAGAAGAGGGAATCCAGGGACATGAATTCTCTTTCAGTGACTCACTTCTGAGCCCTGTCAGGTCTCCCAGGCCTCAGATTCCTCCGGGGTGACATGGAAATACTAAAAAGGGCTGCCCCCCTCTTCAAGGAGCCATGGGATAAGAGAAGGCACGCCTGTACAGAAATGTCCGAGGTCAGTGGGTTAGCAGGCCCTACTCTCCGCACCAGGATTCCTCAGGAACAGGAGGGCCACAAGGAAGCTCCAGACTAGGGGGAGGCCTTGCTCAGCCTGCACCCACGTGGGCCCCAGCCATGTCTCCTGGAGCTACCCAGAGAGGCTTCCTCTTTCTCCTTCCCCTGCTGTCTTATTCTCTCATGGTCTCTGCTGCAAAGGATGCCCCAGAACTCCCCCTCGGGATCTGACTGAGGCCAGACTTCTCATGAAATGGCATCCTTGCCTAACCTCCTCTTCTCCCTCTCCTGCTTCCCTCACTCCCTCACTGGCTTCTCCTGAGAGCATGCTCTCCGTAAATCATATGCATGTCGCATGAAAAGGGGCTCAACATCGCTCATTATCAGAGAAATGCAAATCCTAACTATAATGAGATATCACCTCACACTGGTCAGAATGGCCATCATTAAAAAATCTACACATAACAAATGCTGCAGAGGGTGTGGAGAAAAGGGAACCCTCCTACACTGTTAGTGGGAGTGTAAATTGGTGCAGCCACTATGGAAAATAGTATGGAGATTCCTCAGAAAACTAAGAATAGAGCCACCATATGATCCAGCAATCCCACTCCTGGGCATATATCCAGAGAAAACCCTAATTTGAAAAGAAACTTGCACCCCAGTGTTCATAGGAACATTATTTACAATAGTCAAGACATTGGAAACACTCTACATGTCCATTGATAGGTGAATGGATAAAGAAGATATGGTACCCATATACAATAGAATATTACTCAGCCATAAAAAAGAATGAAATTATGCCATTTGCAGCAAATGGATGGACCTAGAGATTATCACACTAAGTGAAGTAAGTTGGATAGAAAAAGATAATTATCATATGATATCACTTATACGTAGAATCAGGAGATCCAACCAGTCCATTCTGAAGGAGATCAGCCCTGGGATTTCTTTGGAAGGAATGATGCTACAGCTGAAACTCCAGTACTTTGGCCACCTCATGCGAAGAGTTGACTCATTGGAAAAGACTCTGATGCTGGGAAGGATTGGGGGCAGGAGGAGAAGGGGACGACAGAGGATGAGATGGCTGGATGACATCACGGACTTGATGAACGTGAGTCTGAGTGAACTCCAGGAGTTGGTGATGGACAGGGAGGCCTGGCGTGCTGCAATTCATGGAGTCGCAAAGAGTCGGACACGACTGAGCGACTGAACTGAACTGAACTGAACTGATATGTAGAATCTAAAATATGATACAAATGAACTTATTTACAAGACAGAAATAGACCCACAGAGATAGAAAACAAACTTACCAAAGGGGAAAGGGGTTGGCGAGGAGGGCTAAATTAGCAGCTTGATATTAACAGATATATACATCTTATATAAAAATAGAAAAACAACAAGGTTCTACTGTATAGCCCAGGAAACTATATTCAGTATCTTGTAATAACCTATAATGGAAAAGAATATGAAAAAGAATATATAATATATTGTTGTTGTTGTTTAGTATCTAAGTTTTGTCTGACTCTTTTGCAACCCCGTAGACTGTAGCCCACCAAGCTTTTCTGTCCATGGGGTTTTTCAGGCAAGAATACTGGAGTGGGTTGCCATTTCCTTGTCTAGGGGATCTTCCCAACCCAGGGATCGAACCTGTGTCTCCCTTGTCTCCTGTATTGCAGGTGGATTGTTTACCACTGAGCCACTGGGGAAGCCTATATGTGTGTGTGTGTGTGTGTGTGTGTGTGTGTGTGTATGGAATGTATATATATAATGCATATGTATATACATAAAATGGAATATATATATATATAATGGAGTCATTTCCCCATATATCAGAAACTAACACAACATTGTAAATAAATAATACTTTAAAAAATAATAAAATTTAAAATACCATGTGCACATGACTGCCTGTCTCAGGATCTTCATCCAGAGAATTCTCATCTGAGATACCACCACATTAGGTTCCAGGGAAGCAAAACCAGTAAAGACATGCCCTGGCCCTTTAGGAGTTTCTGGCCTGCTGGGAGAAATAGCACGATGAAGAATACAGAGCAATCTCCATTGTTCTAGGTGCAATGATGGGGGTCTGCTCAGCCTACCATAGAGCAGGTGATCTGTCAAGAGTGTGGAGGGGTAAAGCAGGGAAGGCTTCATAAAGGAGGAGGCCCAGATTAAGGAGGGGGCAGGGGAGGGAAGGGAGATGAAAAGAGAGGAGATAGGGCTACAGTCCAGCCCAGGAGGGAGCTGCTGTGTGGGGCTGGAACACGGGGGGTGACCAGGGTGGGTGGCACATGACGAGCCTGGAAAAGTCACAGGGCCTCATACAGCAGGCCTCCGGGGGCTCTGCTAAGGAACTCCAACTTAGTCCTGAGGGTGGTAGGGAGCCATTGAAGGTTTTAGAGAGATCCGGGTTTATTTCTGAGAACTTACCTTGGCAGGAGAACAGGAAGATTTGAGTAAGGCAACTGGAGGCACGGGTTTGAACAAGATGGCCTCTCGGATGCCTTTCAATCTGAAAGTTCTAGAAGTCTCCAGGGAAGACAGGGATAACTATGGGACATGGAGAATAAAGAAGGGCAAGAGCTGGCCAGTTAGCTCCCCTGGACAGCGGCTCTCAGGAGAGACAGCAAACAGAGTAAGGAGCAGGCAGAGGGCCTGTCCAAGTGCTGGATTGGCCACACACTGCCAGCAGCCCCCTGGCTCAGAGACATTCCCACTGGGGTCCATCATGTAGCCAGGACCTGGAGTGCCCAGGGCTGGCAGACAGGGGCCAACAGAGTGATGATGGACTGGGGAGATGCCCAGTGAGGCCCTGAGATGGAGCCAGGTGGGCTTCAGACCCCTTTATTCCTCTGAGGGCCCTTCTCCAGCCCTGAGCACCACAAGCCAGCATCCCTCCCCTTCCCCAGGGGGGCAGCTGAGAGGAAAGGTGTTCAGGCCACCTCCAGTGTCCCAAGAAGACAAGCTTGTGGCCTTTCTGCAAGTCTGGTGATGAGCAGAGCCTGGAAAGCAGACAGAGCCCTGAGAGCCGGGAGGGGACAGTGCGAAGGGCCACTTACTCGTTAGAATGCAAAGCACTTCCGTCCATCCAAAAGTCTCTCTCCAGTGCCCTGGCCACTCTCGCCAAGAGCTGTGTGCAGAGCTGTGGGGAACAGGGCAGGACAAGGCGCCCAGAACCAGGAGTCCCAGGAAGACAAGGAGATGCTTGTCGGGGTTCTGGGAACCAGGGGCGGCCTCAAGGCCCAGGGCAGGGAGTCAGCACCCCAGCCACTGTTCTTTTGGCCTGACTCTCTCTTCCCTGGCTTTCTAAGACCCCAGAGCCAAAGGAGACAGCTCTAATTCCTTTCTGTATCATTCTGCAAACACAGAGATCTCCTTCTAAATGGGCCTGAGTTGGAGGGTGGGGGCAGGGTGTGGTGGGCGAGAGAGGTGGGCTGGGAGTGGGGTGGTGTCTACCATGCAGCTGTAAGTTATTTTCACCCCTGCCCTCCAGAAGTTCCAGTCTAATGGGGGAGATAGATACAGTCACGACCACCCACGGTGCAATCAGATACAGAGAATAAATGATATCTATACTTAGTAACACAGGAGGAGGGCTGCTCTGAGAGGCTGACGTGCATGAACACATTTCCTTCTCATTTTACAGGTGAGGCAGCTGAGGCCCAGAGACGCTGAGCAACTTGCCCAAGGTCACACAGGGAGAGTGGGATGTGTTCCAAATGGCTTGGTTCCCTGAGTTTGTGCCCTCAACCATCAGCCCAAAGGAATAATGACAGCATTGGTGCGAGACAAAGAGCTTGGGGCCTTGAGTCCGGTAGACCCTTGTGTCACCCGCAGTGATCTTAGGCAAAACCCCTGCTGCTTTGAAGCCTCAGTTTTCCTCATCAGCAAGATGGGGATAGCAACCTTCTCGAGGGGCTGCCCAGAAGAGTATAGAAGAGCAGAGGGGTGTAGGCTCTCAGCACAGTTGGATTTGCAGGGCAAAATCCCTGGGTGGGGAAGATGCCCTGGAGAAGGGCATGGCAACCCACTCCAGTACACTTGCCTGGAGAATCCCCTGGACAGAGGAGCCTGGCAGGCTACAGTCCATGGGATCTCACAGAGTCAGACACAACTGAAGCAACTTAGCACACTAAGAGCCTCAAGGTGTTTGTACTTGACCTTGATAAAGGAGGAGCCAGGTGGGGACTGTGGCGGCCTGGCATCAGGGCCCCTGGAGGGATGAGGGCTTCAGGAATGGCTTGTGGAGGGGGCCAGTGCTTGCTTCTCCCCTGAGAAATAGCCAGGTCCCCAGAGCGTCTCCCCGAAGCCACCTACTCTGGTTTCACCTCACCCCCACGAACTCCTGAGCCATCACATGACAGCATTGCTCACATCTTTCATGGCGGGGACGCCAAGACTCAGCAGCTCCCAGCACTTAAGAACAAGAGGCCTCCAGTCAGCTGCCATTCAGAGGACAGACCTGAATCTGAGGATAAGGTAGAGGGTAGAGGGACGACAAGCTCCAGCCGGGGAGGGAAGGGGGAACGGGAGGGGAGACCCACCTGCCTCCAGCCCCCTCTCACTGAGGAGCTGCAGAGCCGGCCTGGGGTTAGCTCGCCACCGCACCCCCACCCCGCCCAACAGGAAAGCTGCCCTCAGGCCACCACCCCCTGAATGGGGATTTGCAGATGGCTCCCTGATGCGATCTAGGGCCCCCTCTGGCTGGCATCCACCAGCCTCAGATGCAATTAGGGGAAAATAATGTGTAAACAAGAGCTGGAACCTTGTTGCTGTGGGCAGGCGCCAGCGGCTCCCCACAACCTCTAGCTCCAACTTTGGGCGGCCACCCACCTCTGTGACCTTGAAGCTCTGTGACCTGGCAGTTCTGCGACCTCGAAGCTCTGTGACTTTCCACTGGCTCTTCCTTTGCTGAAAATCACCCCATTTTGTCTGCCCAGAAATGTCAGTTTCCAGCCCCATCTTCTCCATGCCAGTGCGTCTGATGAAACCTCTGCATCTCATAAACACAGGCACACACCCAAGCTAAAGTCTCCCTTTCCTAACGCCCGGATCGTGGCACATATACAACCTTGGTTGAAGAGAGTACCTCACAGTGTTACATTGTTTGCTCTGACCTGTCTATCCCTCGATTCCAGTTATCTATTCCTTCCTAACAAATTATCCACAACTTAATGGTTTAAAACAGTGCCATTTATTTTGCTCACCAATCTGCGATTTCAGCAGGTGCAGTGGAAACAGCTCATCTCTGCTCCACTCAGCACCAGCTAGGGCAGATAGAAGGCTAGGGCTGCCTCATCTGAAGGTCCCTCTCATGTCTGGGGGCTCGCACTAGCCATTGGCTGGGATCTCAGCTGGGAGAGGAGCTGTAGCCCCTACACATGGCTGTACACATGGTCTCTGGGCTCCCTCTTGGCATGGCAGCAGGTTCTGAGAGGGAGCGCCCCAAGACCAGGCAGAGGCTCTAGTCCCCTTCCTGGCCTCACCTCGGATGCCACACAGCATCATTTCTGCCATAATCACAGGCCTTTTGTTTCCCAGGGACAGAAGGCAGACCCCACATTTTAGTAGGAGAATGTCAATGGCTAGTTGGAAGATGAACATGTGGGATGGCATGTGTTTTTTTTTTATTTTAATTTATTGTTTATTCAAGTATCATTGAATTACAATGTTGTGTTAATTACTGCTGTACAGCAAAGTGATTCCATTAAATATATATGTATTCTTTTTCATATTCTTTTCCATTGTGGTTTGTCGCAGGAGATTGAATATAGTTCCCTGTGCTGAACAGTAGGACCTTGTTGTTGATCCATTCTATATATAATAGTTTGCATCTGCTAATGGAATGTCATGTATTGATGCAGCTATCTTTAGGAAGGACAACCTGCCATATTCCCCTACTAGACTATGATTCAGGAGGACCAGCAGCATTCAATGGTACTAAAAAAACAATGCTTGCAGAAAGAAGGGAAGGACTGAGGAAGGGAGAGAGAGAAAATGGAGGGAGGGATTTTATAACAGAAGACTTTAAAACTGGAAGCTACTGAGGAGATGACCTAGTCTCCTGCTCCCATTTTACAGATGAGATAACTGAGATTCAGAGGTGAACACACCCTGCCCAAGGGCACCAAGCCAGTTTAGTAAGATCCAATCTCTGAGCCCCTCTTCTCTTGATGGTGGAGAAGGGGAGAGCCACTGGACACTGATCTTTACCACACCCACGCCCCTGTCCCTGCCTGCCTCCCCATGTGTGGGCTGGACTGGGACCAGTGCCCAGGGCCCAATTCCACCTGCCCTGGGCCTGCCTCGGGGCTGGAGTCTCCCCCGTCCTCCAATCAGCTGTCAGCCTTCCTGGAGCTCCATGTGTCAGCCCGTCCCAGGCTGCCTGATGGTCAGAAACCCCCACTCCCCTCCTCCCAACCCTGCCCCAGACAGTGTGGGGTCAGGCTGAGAGCATTGGCTGAGGAGTCTGACAGACATCAGTCTAAACACAGGCTCAGGTTGGTGTGACCCAGGCCACGAAGCCTCCCAGCAGTTGAACAGAGGGGATTAAATGGACTCTCATCCCTGAAGGACTCACCAGCTCATTGGAGGTGCCCAGAAATGATAGTTCTTCCCTGCTTTTTCCTCATCATCAGGACAGCAGCAGCACCCAGCCCACGGCTTTCCTTAATTCCGTAAATAGAGCTTGGGCAGGAAGAGGAAGTCTCTCCTCTCAGCCCTGGCCAGGGAAGGCAGCAGAGTGCGGCCTGCTCAGCCACTGTCCCCTGTGCTCTCTGCTCCTGGCGAGAACATCCCTCAATATCATCCAACTCCCACCTCACCATTTCTACAGTCACCAAATAGTCCAGTCATCTCTTGCTGGGTAACAAATGACCCCAAAACTTAGTGGCTTAAAACAACTGTTTTATTATTTCTCACGATGCTGGGGTCAAGAATTTAGGCAGAGCACAGCTGGGCAATTCTTCAGCAGCACCTGGCATTGACTGGGGTCACTGGGTGGCATTCTACTACTGGCTGTGCTGTCTGGAGCATCCAAGAGGGCTTCGCTCCTGCACCTGGTGCCTTAGCAGGGGGACTCAAGAGGCTAGGTCTGCTGGACCTCCCTCCCTGGACAGGGGGTATCATCACCTCTCCAAAGGGGTCTCTCCAGCAGTGTGGTTCAACTTCTGACATGGAGGCTCAGTGCCCCCAGAGAAGCTGTTGGTCCTCTTAAATGCTAAGCCTAACACTGGCACAGCATCACTTCTGTCATCCTCATTAATCAAAGCTGCCAGGGCCCTGGTCAGACTCAAGGAAGAGATGACAGGCCCCGCCTCTCAGTGGAGAAGCAGCAAAGTACCCACGGTCCTCTTAGATCTGCCGGAACCAAATGACCTTCAGAACCAAGGCCTGAGCTCCTACATAGGTCGGTCTGCCCACCAGGCAGCTCTGTGCCTGGGATCAGTCCAATGATTCACATCCGACAAACTTGTTATGGGCCCAATTGTGTCCTCCACCTCCTCAAATTCATCTATTGAAGCCCTCACCCCCAGGAGCTCAGAATGAGACTGCATTTAGAAACATGGCCTTTAAAGAGGTAATTAAGTCAAAATGGGGTTGTGTCCTTACAAGAGGAGGAAATGTGGACACACAGAGGGGCAACAGGGGTGTGAGCACAGAGGGAAAGCCATGTGACGACACAGTGAGAAGGCGGCCGTCCACAAGCCGAGGAGAGAGACCTCTAGAGAAACCAGCCCTCTGACATCTTGACCTTGGACTTCCAGCCTCTCCGGAACAGTGAGAAAATAAATATTTGTTGTTCAAGTCACCCAGTCGGTGATATTTTGTTTGTCGGCCTAATATAAAGCTCCTTGAGGTAATTAACACATTGGCATTTTGGTATCTATCACTCTCTAGTGAATTTGGTGAAGAGTCTACTGCTTCGCTGCTTTGAGACTGTGATTATCAAGTTCCCAGAATGGGCAGAGTGGTGGGGAACTCACTTCCGATTGTGCAGTGATAGGCTTGGGCCAGGCCCCTTGGGGAGCCCAACCAGGAGAGGGCAAGGTATGTGGCAGCCAGTCAGTGCCCACCTGTCTGCACCTCATCCACATTCCTGCATCTGGGAGAGCAGTCAGCCTTAGTGGGGCCTTGGCCAAGATCCCATGAGCCTGTTGGAGAGACCCTGAAGGGACAGATAAAGAACGTGGGTCTGAGGCTGAACATCCTGAGCGTCTAGGCATTGGCAGGGATAACAGATGTTTGTCATGTGGGCCACAGTGGGCTCCTCTATGGCTTCTGCCACCTTCCACAGCCTTTCACCCAGCTCTGGGTCACATATTCCCCCACCCACCCATGTGTACCGCTCAACCCCAAGGGAAAGTGAAGGCAGTGTCCACAGAGAACTGGAGTTTCCAGGGTGTGGGAGGTGACCACCGGGGTGGCGATGACTGTCAACATTGTCACTTCCAGCCCCTCTCAGAGAGATGCTCACCTGAGGCCCAGCTCATCCTCCCCACCCTCGGTCAGCTGACTCCCAGTCAGCCTGTCTCACTGTCAACCACTGGGCTTAGATCACCTGCTTCAGGTTTTTCTGCAGCCAGAAAAACAGGCAGAGCAAGAAGAAGACAACAGCCCTACTGGGAGCCCCGCCTACGAGTGACAGGACCCCCGTCCCCGAGCCACCAGCCTAGGCCTTGGGCTTCTCCCAGAAGCCATCCACTCACTTACCCAGGGTGGCCTGGGCTCCCGGGCTGGGGGAGGAGGGGCCACTGAGGGATGGGGTCACACAGGGCAATCGCCTCCTGTGACTGGAAGTTGAGTAGGTGGACACCTAGCAGAAGAGGAGCTTTCAGGTCACCCTTTCCAGAAGCGTGACTGGCCTGCTGCAGGTAGAAGCAGATGGACAACAATGAGAGGACAACCACGGCAGAGACCCACCGTCCCTGAGCAGGGAGCTCAGCCCTGGCCCAGGGCCTCACAGGCGGAACCCGGCTTCCTCCTCACAGTAACTTCAATGGAGGATGCTTTGTTGTATAAGGTCAAACCGAGGCTCATCAGAGAGGGCAGGGGATAGGTTTGAGGTCACACAGCTGGTAAGAGGCAGAGGCCATGTTCAAAACCAGACCGGTCCAGGAATTCCCTGGTGGTCTGGTGGCTAGGTCTCGGCGTTTACACTACCAGGGCCCAGGTTCAATCCCTGGTTGAGGAACTAAGATGAAAAAATAAACCAGACTGGTGCAGTTTCCATGCCCTTAAATCCCGCTCTATGCTGTGTGCCAGGCAGGGTAGTGAGGCACAGTTGGTGGCTCTGTATCTCTGTGCATGTGTACACACACACACGCACACGTGTGTATGTGTCTGTGAGTTTGGAGTCGTGGAAATAGATTTCAGCATGATACGAGAAACAACTTAAATAGCACTTCACTATTTTAAAAATTCATCAGCAGTTCCTGGCATTCAGTAATTTTTCCCCAGACCGCCAATTCATGGCCACGTTCAAGGGCTTCTCCCCTTTGGTGATCTCTTTTCTTCCTGCCCCTTTGTTTCTCCACTTGCAGACCACTCCCTGGAAAATTCTTCCTAATTTCTTCAGTTCAATTCAGTTCAGTCTCTCAGTCGTGTCTGACTCTTTGCGACCCCATGGACTGCAGCACGCCAGGATTCCCTGTCTATCACCAGCTCCCAGAACCTGCTCAAACTCATGTCCATTGAGTCGATGATGCCATCCAACCATCTCATCCTCTGTCGTCCCCTTCTCTTCCTGCCTTCAATCTTTCCCATCATCGGGGTCTTTTCTAATTTCTTAGGCAGAGCGATTCTGTCTTCACTTTGCCTCCGCCACCCACCCAGTCTCAAGAAGGCTCATCAAAATGTTGCGACGGTTTGATGACAGCCAAAGAAAAACACCCTGCCCATCCCACCCTCTCCTGCCTTCTTTACTCTCCACATTTTGAGACACTTTCAGCTGGAAAAGGCCAGCATCTGCTATAGCAACCATTTCACTCGGAGAAGGCAATGGCACCCCACTCCAGTACTCTTGCCTGGCAAATCCCATGGACAGAGGAGCCTGGTAGGCTACAGTCCATGGGGTCACTAGGAGTTAGACACGACTGAGCGACTTCACTTTCACGTTTCACTTTCATGCATTGGAGAAGGAAATGGCAACCCACTCTGGTGTTCTTGCCTGGAGAATCCCAGGGACAAGGGAGCCTGGTGGGCTGCTGTCTATGGGGTCACACGGAGTCAGACACGACTGAAGCGACTTAGCAGCAGCAGCAGCACTTTACAAAGGAGGACACTGAGGCCCATTCCAGCAACATGGCTTGTCCAATGTCAGGGAACACATTGTTTCTAGAAATTTGGGGCTAGCCAAACTTTGTAGCTTGAAAGAGCAAACATGTATCATCTTGCGCGGTTTCTGAGGGTCAGGAATCTGGGAGCCGCCTGGCTGAGTGGTTCTGGCTCAAGCTGCAGCCAGGTTACCATCTGGAGCTGCAGATTCTCAAGACTTCACTGGGAAAAAAAAAAAAAAAGACTTCACTGGGGTGGGAGTGTCTGATTCCAAGCTCTCTCCCATGGCTGTTGGCAGGAGGCCTCACTTCCTTGCTACACGGGCCTCTTTGTAGAGCTACTCATGACATAGCTCCCCCAGAGCCAGTGATCCATGAGAGAGACAGAGAACCCAAGACATAAGCAGCAGTCTTTGTATAACCAAATCTCAGAAGTCATACGCCATCACTTCTGCCATATGCTACTGGTCACACAAACCAACTCTGCAACAATGTGGGAGGGGACTGTACCAAAGCGGGAGTCTCAGGAGGCAGGATCATTGAGGGCTATCTTAAAGGCTGCCTACCACAAAACACAAGAGAGTCGTGACTTAAGAGAAAAATGTATTTCCCTTTCTTACAAGTAAAGTCCATGGAAGCAGTTCAAAGTTGGTATAATGTTCCATATTCATGGGATCTCCAGACATTTTCCCTCTTGTTTTTTTGTTACTTCATAGTCCAAGATGGCTGCTCAAGCTCTAACTATCATATATGCACTCCAGCCAGCAGGAAGTAAAAAAAAAAAATGTCACCTTCCCTTTGAGTTTCCCTGATGGCTCAGTGGTAAAGAATCCACCTTTAATGGAGACATGGGTTTGATCCCTGGGTCAGGAAGATCCCCTGGAGGAGGAAACGGTAACCCACTCCAGTATTCTTGCCCAAAAAATCCCATGGACAGAGGGCTGCAATCCAAAGGGTCATAAAGAGTGAGCACGTACACCTCTTCCTCTTAGGAACACTTCCTGGAACTTGCCCCCCTTACATGTCTACCTATATCACCTCTTGGCCAGCAATTAATCACATCTAGCCTGCAAGGCGGTTGGGAAATGTAGTCTGTATTTCACATGGCCTATGTACCCTGAAATAATTCAGGGTTCTGGGAAAAAAGAAAAAGACAGGTATTGGGGGTCAACTGCCAATCTTGGATAACTCAGCGAAGGCTATGAACTTTCCCTTTCACAGAAAAAAAAGAATTATATACATGCAAAATTGTGCATATATAGCTTCAACGTCTTGTGAACACCTATGAAGTCAGTTTATGGATGTCACATGAAGAACTTTTGCAGTTGTGGCCAGGACCTCACTCTGTTCCTGCGTGTGAACAGTGTTGATGCAGACCCTTGGGGCAGGAATCTATGAGAGAACAAGCCATGCTCCAAGACAGCCCCACAGTTCCTCAATGCTGTGTGGGCAGCGTCCTCCTACCTGATAGGATGCCCCACCCCAGGAATCGCTGTGCCAGCGTGCAGTAGAGTATGGACCGCACTGTCCATGACTTAAAGCAAAACAAGGGCTGATAAGGTGGGAACTGAAGCAGGTTAATGTCATGGGCTATGCTGAGAGTTGGCGTTGAATGAAGAATCAACAAACAGTGTTCCTTGGAATTCCAAATCAGCTGTTCTCTGCTGATATTTCCAATGTCAGATTACAAGCACAGTCATGGAGCCATTCTCAACACTACTCGGATGACTCATACTTTCCCTGGAACCTAAAACTAGTCCAAGGTGAAACCACAATGAGATAGCTCTTCACATCCACTAGGATGGCTAAAACTACAATGACTCTTCCAAGTGCTGACAAGGATGGGACACAGCTGGAGTTGTGGGGCACTGCTGATGGGTGTGTAAAACGGGACAGCCACCTGGGAAGACAATGTGGCGAGTTCTTATAAAATTATGTATGCCCTCGCCGTAAGATTCAACTATCTCACCCCTGAGGTGAAATGAACAAGAAAGCCCGTTTTCCTTCTTTTTGTCTTCATAGTTTATGCCCTCCAGCCCCCCACCCAAAATCTATTTTGTGGTGGGAGTGGGTTTCCCTGCAAATGGATTACAGTCTGTTTGGGCCAGAATAAAACATTTTTAAAGGGAAGGAAAAAATTTTAAATAAAGAAGCCCAAAAGTTGCAGGGACCTTAACTCAAGCCACAAATCAAAGGCAGTTGGTGTTTCCACACATCCCTGTCCAATGCGGTTAAGGTAGGTTTCAAACTGGCCAAGATTCAGAGAGTGGGCCTGTCAGAGAAAGCCTGCCTCCTCTCCCGCAGCTGGAAGATAAGGAGATAGCCAAGACAAGGGTGATCAGGGAGCCTCAGAAACCCTCTTCCCTCCCCAAGGGGCAGGCACCTCTTGAATCTCTTCAGCTCACACTAGAAAGGACCAAAATCCCAAATAAAAAGTTCCTTTCCCCCAGACTTGAATGACAAATGACACTCGCATGTCCAGGTATCTTGGAATTTCCTCCTCTTCTTCCTTCCCCTCTCATAGCTGCATCCATCTCCCTCCTACACACGTGCAACCTAGAAGCCTAACCTTGTACCCTCTCCCCACCCCTTGTGACTTTCTAGACATCTTACTTCTGATACCGGAGCTGGTACATTTCATTGAGCTTCTTCTGTGCACCAGGCGCTGTATCAGTGAGCTAGAGTACTGAGACTACAAGCAACAGAAACAGATTATGACTAACTGGGGCGAGAGGAAATTTACTAGAAGATGATTGGAGATTGGCATAGTAGGTTGGAAATCTGGAGAAGAAACCTTGGTCTTGGCAGGGGCCAAAGCAGACCCAGAGACAAAACAACCTCCTACTACTCAAGATTCAAATGTCAGACAAGGGTATAAAATGGCAGGACTGCTTTGGACAGTAGTCTGGCAGCTTCTCATAAGATTAAACATACAACTATCCTCCAATCCCATAATTCCACTCCTGGGTACTTACCCAAGAGAAATAAGAGCATACGTCCAAAAAAACACTTGAAACGTTATTCGTAATAGCTCGAAACTGGAGGCAATTCAAATATCCATCAAGTGGTGACTGAAAAAACAAATTGTGATATAGCCGATATAACCGTGTAATGGAATACGACTCAGCAACAGACAGGAAGGTGCTAGCAGTTCTCACCATCACTTGAATGATCTGACAGATGAATAAGTCAAGCAAAAGAAGCCGAACACAAGAGAACACAGGCAATATAATGTTTTCGTTTTTAATATTTATTTATTTAATTGGCTGCATCAGATCTTAGTTGTAGCACACAGGATCTTTGTTGCATCACGCTGGATCTTTCGTTGCAGCGCAGATTCTTTGGTTGTGGCGCTTGTGGGCTCAGTAGTTGTGGCAGAAAGTCTTGCTTGCCCCATGGCATGTGGGATCTTAGTTCCCCAACCCGGGATCTAACCCACATTCCCTGCATTACAAGGCAGATTCTTAACCACTGGACCACCAGGGAAGTCCCTGTATGATCTATTTCTATAAAATCCAAGTAAAGACAAGACTAACCTACAGTGGCAGAAATCAGGACAGGGGCCTGCCTCTGGTGACCAATAGGATTTGATGGGAAGAGGATGGGGACTTTGGGGGAACCAAGGAAATGTTCTATATCTTGACTGGGGTGGTGGATCCACAGATGTGTATAGTTGCCAAAACCCATCAAATGGTACACCTTCTTCGCCTTTCAACATATGTGAATCAGGCTTTAATTAAAAAATTAAATTAGAAAGAATAGTAAGCAGGGCTTGTGCAAGGAGCTGGAGGTATCATCAGGCATAGCGGGGCCAGGCCTGTCTCTCCCCTCCTGAAGACTTGTGGCCCCCAGCCCCTCACACAAGAGGGACATTTCAAGTCTTTATTTCAAAGCAGAAGAAATAGAAAATCTGCAGGCCCAGAAACCAGAATATCATTCAGAAAGCACCCAACCTTTCAAAGATTTTCCTATTCATTCTGGCCAGGGAAGAGGTTCGCAGAAAGAGATCTGAGGAAGAGTCACGGAGACCCTCAGAGACCAGGGTGATGGGACAGGCAAGGCATTCGCTTTGAGGGGCTGGGGTTTGCCGGTGACCATCAGCTGTCTCCTGAGCCTGAGTTCCTTAGAGCATCACCACATAGCAGTCAGTTACTTCATAACTGTGCATTTTGTCTCTGGCCCTTAAATCCCTAGAGCCTGGAGTGGCCAGGATAGCCCACCACTGTAGAAACAGTCACCACAGAAGCCCCAGGTGTCCCAATCCTGGGGAATGTTCTCCAGTGTCATTCCTTACATCTCCTAGTGTTCTGCAGCTGATGTCGTTCCATCACCCTGCCTTTGAGGGGTCAGTATTACTGTCCCTGTGGCTAAAGATGGGAAAACTGACTCTTTGAGAGACTTGTGTCTTTGTTCTGAGTGACACAGACAGGAAATAGCAGAGTCGGGGCAAGAACGGAGACCCTTCAAGTTGTGCATCTGAAGCTCTTGTCCCCACATCCATTGGTACTGACAGAAACTTTCTCAGGCCCCACAAGCTTTGAGGGCAGCAAGGCTGACCAAAGGCCTGACCCCTGTGGCAAGCAGCCTCTAAGAGGGTCCCCAGGGAGCCCTCCTCTCTCTTGATATTCACACCCTCTGAGCGTGGGCTGGACTCAGGGTTGAGCTTCTAACACAGAGAACAGAGCAGAAGTGATAGGGTATCACCTCTGAGATTAGGTTTCAAAAGACGGTGACTCCCAGCTCTCTCTGGCCCACTCATTCTCTCTCCCGCAGGTCACCAGCTGATATGTCTCGAGGACACTCTGGCAGCCTATGGAAAGCCCCAGGTGATGAGAAGCTTGGGCCTGACAGCAACCATGTAAGCGAGCTCAGAGATGGATCTTCTGAGGCCACCTGCCAACAGCCACGTGTGTGAGCCGTTCTTCCAGCTCAGTCAAGCCTGGAGACAATCGTAGCCCCAGCTGATACCTTGACAGCATTTCATCAGAGATCTTGAGCTAGAATCACCCAGCTAAGCCACTCTGAAGTCCTGACCCTCAGAAACCATGGGAGATAATAGATGCTTGTTGCTTTAAGCGGCTAAGTTGTGGAGTGGGGGGGATCATTTGTTACACAGCAAAAGATAAATAATACAGCTCATAACAGCACAATACCACCGCATGGATAACTAATACACCCTCCCCCACCAAGGCTTATCAGGTCAGAGCATGTGACCCTGACTTTCCCGGCCTGATACACACATACACACACACACGCAGAGCCTCTGATACCTTGGCATTATTTGACTTGCTTTCCTTTTCCCATTTTTGTCTCTTCCCCTTTCCCTAAAAAGCATGACCAAGTTGATCCTCCTACACAGAGAACATTTGAAATTGCAGGTGTGTACCAGTTACCTTGACCGCCTGAAATCCGTCCCCCCTGCCTTTTGCGTGACTGCCTTTGTTTCGAGCACACCCTCAATTGCCACCGTGCCACATGCTGAATGTGACCAGAAATGACACAGGATGAATAATGTGGCATATAATTATCACCACATTTCAGATGAGGGCAATATGCATTTTTCTCAGAGCCGAAGGGATGCAATTTTATTTTGTAACACAAAATGCTCCATTTGAGGGTCAGTTTTAGAGCAGCCCTTCATTCGGAAGCAATTTCATGTGAATAAAAGCATTTGTATTCATGCGCTGCGAACCGCACATTACCCCAGCCCCACTCCTGGTGTCTACTTCTCCGCACGACTCCAGCTCTTTGCAGTGTTCCAGCCCCAGATCCAAACAGGAGAAGGTGACGATGAAGATATTTTTGACTTATCCCAGGTCTCTCGATCTTTTGTCTTCTTTTCTGCCCAATGGGGATGAGCCATGTATACTACTACCATATATTTTCTATAAACTACTCTCAGACTCCGTCTCAGTGACTGGAAAAGTAGGCTCTGAGCCAGGGGTTTCAGTGCAGTAGTTTCTTTGGGAAGTATATTCACCTTCTTGGGCTGCCGTTAACAAAATACCACAGGCCGGGCAGCTTAAGCAATAGATTTCTTTATCGTTGGGGCTTCCCTGGTGGTTCAGACAGTAAAGAATCTGTCCACAATGCAGGAGACCTGGGTTTGATCCCTGGATCGGGAAGATTCCCTGGAGGAGGGCATGGCAACCCACTCCAGTATTCTTGCCTGGAGAATCTCATGAACAGAGGAGCCTGGCAGGCTACAGTCCATGGGGTCGCAGAGTTGGACATGACTGAGCGACTTTCACTTTCTGTCTCATGGTTCTGGAAGTGGGAAATCCAAGATCGGTGCTGGCAGGGCTGGCAGTTCCTCCAAGGCTTCTCTCCTTCGCTTGCAAATGGTAACCCTCTTGTTTCCTCTTCACATGGTCATTCCTCTGCATGTTCCACTGGTATCATTTTGGGTCCAAATTCTCTCTTATAAGGACACTGGTCAGATTGGTTAGGACCCTTCCTAATGGCCTCATTTAACATAATCACCTATCTCCAAATGCAGTCACATTCTGAACTACTGAGGGTTAGGGCTGCAACATACGGATTGGCAGGGGACACAATTGGGCCCATAACGGGAGGTGAGCCAGGAAGCATGGTGAGGGGCCGGAAGTGAAATTGGGAAGGGAGGGTGTGTTGCTGAGCAGAGTTTTGTTGTGTGAGCAACTGAGGCCCAGAGGGGACAGTGTGGAGCACACGACAGAATTGTCCTACCAAAGACAAGGGAGCCGGGGCACAGATGCACCAATGGATTCTATGTCGGTTAAGGGTTCTCTCCTGGGGACTTCCCTGGTAGTCCAGTGGTTAAGAATCCGCCTTACAATGCAGGGGATGCAGGTTCAATCCCTGGTCTGGGCACTAGATCCCACTTGCTTCAGGGCAACTAAGCCACAACTAGAGAGAAACCCACAACCCTCAACAGAAGATCATATGCCGGGAGCCGGCATATTGCAATCATACATGCCACAACTAAGACCTGACACAGCCAAATCAATTATTTTTTTTAAAAAAGAGTTCTCTCCTGGAGGCATTTTCCCCCCCCACCACCCCCCGGCATTCCCAGATGGAGCACTATCCTACGAATGGAGAACACTCTTAGGCGGAGCCACAGGAGACCTTGGGTGTACCCAGGAATGGCCTACAGAGGAGAGGCCTCAGAATTTCAGAGAAACCACCTTGAAAAGGAAAGAGAATATCGACAGGATTTTGATTTCCAGGTTTGAAACAATTCTCATAGAAAAGTTGCAAGTATACAATGACACCATGGGAGTTCCCTGGTGGCCTGGTGGTTAGAATTCTAGGCTTTCACTGCCATGGCCCAGGTTTGATCCTTGGTCAGGGAACTAAGATCTCACAAGGAGCAAGTTTTCGCCAGTAAAAAAAAAAAGTTTTCGCCAGTAAATGGATAAATAAATAAAATGATACCAACTCCAAGCTGGACCAGGCCTGAAACTTGACAAAGTGGAGGAGAGAGATGAAGAGACCGTTCACTTCCAGACGCTCTGGCCAGCGCTCTACCCGTGCTAGGTGGCTGCCTCCTCGTGCAACCTCCCTTCTCCCTGAGCAAGAGCAAGCTTGGATTGGCTCGTCCCCTTGCTGGCTAATAAACTCTCAGCTCACCAGAAAATGCAAATGAACAACACAGAAAAATCTAAGGTCAGGGGTCATCCCCTTCCTGACACATGCCATTTCCAACCTCCAAAGCAGCCAGATAGAGACCCCAGGAGGCCAGCTAATAAGAAAAGCCACCCCCCGCCCCAGTCACAGAAGGCTGCACAGCAAGCCAAGCCCAAGCCCCACATGCGAGCAGAAGAAACTTCGAGAGCTGCAGGATCTTGCCAAAAGGCACCGAATCCTTCCAGGATCCCACAAAGGTCCCCTCATCCTCCAGAGTAACAGGTTCTCCCTAGAGGGTCTGCCCCACCAGTAACAATAAAACCAGACACTTTTATAGATTTCCCAATTTATGGTCCTCATTTATTCTTCACACAACAACCACGTGAGGTCAGTATCGCAGGCCCCATTTTATGGATGTGCAAAGTGAGCGCCCTGGCCAGGGGAATGTCATCTAAGACCACCCCTTCAGGTAAATTAAACACTTCATCTTGAAATTGGGATGCTTGCTCGGTGAGATGAGTTTCCTCTGAGGCAGCTTGAAAGGGCTGATAGGAAAGCGAAGCTTTCTGGTTTTCATCTCTAAGGAGCACCAAGGGCTGCTGGCATCCACAATGCAGTGAAAACTCATGCATCTCTCTCCAGGGTCCATGAGGTTTCTAGAACGTTCCAAGAGCAACATCCCATCAGTAAGTCACGCAGAACCACTGCCGGTTATTAGCTATAGCAGAACAAGGGAAAGCCACAAAGGCTCACTTGCAGCCTGAAGAAAAGGAAGTGGCAGAGCATCAGAAATTGGCTGAGGAGGAAGAAATCGAATTCCAGGACAGATGACCACTGAGTTTTTGGAGTCTGTTCACTTGCAAACCCAAGAATGATGAGCAGGTTTCCTCCAGAGGTCAACCAACATCCTTGGTCTCCGGACATTGCCTGTAAGACGGAAGTCAGTGGAATATTTATCCACCTGTCATCCATCCATCCATTCATCTTTTATCCAGTGAATATTAAATAAGTGCCCACTCTGTGCCAGGCATTGGTCTACGCACTAAGGATACAGCAGTGAACCAAAGAAATGAAATCTCGTCTTCCATTCTGACAGGGGAGGAATAGACAATAATCAAGATCAATGAGAAAGAAAAATGCATAGTCTCATAGGTGGTAAGTGCTAAAGGAATACAAAGCAGGGAGGGGGCAGGGTGCTGGGGAGAGGGAGTTCATTTCTCAGGAGGGTGGTGGGAGAAGGCGTCACTGATCAGGAGACATGAAAGAAGGGAGAGAGGCAGTCCTGCTGATGACTGAGGCATGAACCTTCTAGGCGGAGAGAACAGCAGGTGCAAAGGGCCTGAGGCTGGGTGTGTCCAGCGAGTGGGAGGGATGGCAAGGAGGTCAGTTGATTAAGAGGCAGTGAAGGGGAAGTGATAGGTGACGAGGTCAGAGAGGTGATAGGGACCACTCTGTAGATAGTCGCAGGCCACACGGAGGACTGGAAGCCACCTTGAGGATGATGCCAAGCCACCAAGCGTTCTGAGCAAGAAGCGCCAGGACCTGACTTCAGTTTTAACAAGATCTCCTGACTGCTGAGTTGCTAGTGGAATGAAGAAGCACCAAAAGGGGAAACAGGAGGATCATTGTGGGGGAGGAGAGGATGCTGCAATAATTCAGATAAGAGAAAGCGGAGGGTGAAGGCTGCTACAGGGTGGGAGCAGTGCGGGTGGCGAGGCAGGAGAAGTGCTAAGATTCTAGATCTATTCTGAAGGCCAGATCTACAGAATTTGTTGAAGGATTGCATACAGATTCAAGAGAGGACCCTTGGGTGACACTAAGGCTGTGGACTGCACAGCAAAAGGAAGGCTGGGGCTAGGGGAGGTGGCAGGAAGATCAGGGTGGGGGTTGGGTTTGGGATATGTTAAGTCTCTGATCTCTACCAGATATTTCAGTAGAGAGCTGGATGTGGGAATAAGAGCTTCAGGGGAGAAGTCCAGGCTGGAGTTAGACACTGAGGGATCTTCAACACAAAGGGACATTTAGAGCCTCGAGACTAAACAAGGAGTAGGGGGAGGCTGGGGGAGGGGGGCGCAGAGAGAGGGAGGGGGGACCCAAGGGCCTGAGAAAGACCAGGCTACAAGGCACTGTAGCAGGCTTCAAGAAAGTCCCAATTTGAAAACTCTCAGCCTCACCCAAGGAACCCCAAGAGTGACCAGACTCAAGGTCCAGGAGACCAGGTCTAAAGGAGAAGGCAAGTTCACCTCTGCTGAAAGTGGAATGCGCCCTTCCTTCAGCACTCCCGGGAAACAAGGCACAGTCCTCGGTCTTGGCGAACAAGACTCTTTATGCCCTGGGGTGGGGCAAGGAGTCTGCTGGTGTGTGAAGAGCAGGGGGCGGGTGAGGGATGGGCAGGACCCCTGGCATGAAGGACCCCTTCCTGTTTTTGCATTTGGCTGGCTCCGGGTGAGGCATTAGCGCTAAGACAGGCAGATCCTTAGTAATGACCAGTTACATAGGTCTCCGATCGACTAAAAAGTATACAATGAATGAATACACAGCTTAACAATTTATAGCCAGACTCAGGAGGTGACACATGAGCTGCCTCCTGACAGGAGAATTAGGGTGATCCAGGAGGGCCCGAAGAGAATTGTTCTAAAAAGAGGGGAAAACAAAATCCTAAGGACAGTAGCTTGAGACAGAGGGTGAGCAGAATCAAGCCTGGAGAAATGGATCTGAGATGAGACAGGGTGATAAACCACTGAAAGAAACTTGGCCTTCTTCTCCAAGCATTGGAAACCCCACAAAGGGTTTTCAGGAGGGAATAAGAGAGTCCAGTGTGCATTTTAAAGAGGTCATTCAGGCAGTTCTGAGGAGAACAGATTTGAAAAGGATGGAGCAGGCAGCCCAGAGGTTTGGGGGAGGCAGGGGGAGATGAGTTCCTCCCTTGGTGGAATCAGTGGCTTTCCCACTTCCCCCTCCTTCCCATTGAATTCAGTGGGTCAGGAAGCTCTCTCACCTTCTCCACATAGCCACTGTCAACCTGCGAACCTCAGGAGAGACATTGCAGAACGGACCCTGGCGGAGAAGTTGGGGGACCTACTGGCCAGGAACGTCATCCATCAGGCCCCTTGGGAATATTGACACCAATCGGTGCCCAGGCCGGACAGCAGGCTGAGAGGTGAGGCAGGAAGTTGCCCAGTTCTCAGTTCTGCCTCCGGCTGGCCCAGGAAACAATCCAAGAGTCATCCATGGGGAAGGAGGATTAGTTTGCGACAGGAGTGGGTCACTGGAGCAGGAGGGAGCACCCTAATTCCAGACTTAATCCCCCAAAAGGGAAGAACAGCAGACCAGAGCACTCTGGATGTGCACCCCCTTACCCCACCCCACCTCCCGGTTCTGCGAGCTGAGAAGATGGATAATACGTTCCCAAATCAACATCTTGCAGCCTGCTGGATAAGAGAAGGCAAATCAAGCAAACCCAGGCCAAGCCACCCAGCTGGACTCAAGGCCAAGAGTCCCCATCACACCCCTGCCGCTCCCACCAACACCCCCTCCTCAGGGCCCCCTCCCTCTCGTGTCACTATTATTCTTTGTTTCCCCACTAGGATTCCTCATCCCGGTTCCGCAGAGGCCCCCCGATGCCGGCATTAGCTCGGGTGTGCACTGCAGGCCTGGGAGATTAAGGTTCTTTTCCCCAAAACCCAACAGCAAATCACAGCGACGCCGGGGCAGCCCAGAATCCCAAGCAGGAAGCAGAGCGCAAATCCCGGCCAGGCACCAGGGAACTCTCCCTCGGCTCTTGCAAGGCCTCCGAAAGCCACGGGGCTGGCCAGTCCGAGACTTCATTAAAAAGCGCTCGGCGGCCCCGCGCTTGCTGCAAACCCATTAAACAGCCGACATAATCCGTTCATACATAAAAATAAGGGAAGGGGAAGAAGGAGTGCAGTCCCACAGGATGTGTGTCTGAGAGAAACAGTTTCCATAAAAATCCAAACAGAAACGAGGTTCACAGGGAGGTTTTGGCTGCAGTCACTTTTGGCTTCTGGAAATTCTAGCTGGGGAAAGACTCCCTTGGTAGCCCTCTGATTTGGAATCCCAGAAACAAGGGTGGGGGGAGCTCCCCAGTCCCCATGCTGGCCACCCTCCAGCTGAGGGCTTGTTCTAGAAATCTGGAGTACTTGTTCAAGGTGGCCAGTGGGGGTTCTGCAGGAAGCAAATCGCAGATTCACGCAGGCCTATCTCAACCACCCCAAAGCCAGGCCGCTGGGCTGAGTGTCCGCAACAGCTGTGGCCATGGAGACACTCCCAGAGCTTTGGAAAAGGAGGAAGACTCCAAGATTTAAATAACTCAGGCAGCAGGATCCCTGTTCCTTCCCATGGGAAACTAGTTCACAGGCCAAGAAACCCCACGGAAGAGACCCCTCGCTCCAGCCCTCGCTGAAACCAGCAGGCCCGCCATGTATACACATGCACAAACACACGTCGCCTCACAAAGAGAAGGTCAGGAGTCGCTGGATTAAGTTTTTAATAAGCTGGTGAACCAGTATTTTTATTCTCTGTCATCTTGCAAAGAAAAAAAAAACCAGAAGAATGCAGCTAGTTTCTTAAATTAGAGATCTGTTGTGTAATTAGTCCATTTTATCTTCTG
Organism: Bubalus bubalis; assembly: GCF_019923935.1. Lineage (NCBI taxonomy): Eukaryota > Metazoa > Chordata > Mammalia > Artiodactyla > Bovidae > Bubalus > Bubalus bubalis. The sequence continues at coordinate 39,308,181 of NC_059181.1, forward strand.
CGAGTTGTTGCTGTTTTCTCTCTGTGGTTTCCAGAAATGTCATTGGCTAGGCTTAAAAGTAGGTTTTTTTTCTTCCAGAGAAAAATTCTATAAATATTTTCTCCCTTTTAGCATGTTTTAAATTTGAACGACATATTGTAAAGATAGCAAGAGTTATGAAAGTCTCTCTTGGCCACCAATGAAATGCAGTGGGAAAACTGGTTAGAGAGGGAATTTGTGTCCGCAGAGAATGCCACTGGGCTGCTCCCTCAAGTTCAGGAGCCAGGGTACCCCAGCTGCTTCTGCTCGCTGGCATTCGGGCTTAAGAGCTGGAGAGAGGGGAGGGCCACTCCCAGGGTAAGCAGGCTGACTCTACTCAGGAAAGCAGGGTCCCTTGCTAATGGTCAGAATTCCACCCTTAGTGATTCATTTCTTCAGAGAGATTTAGGCATGGATTTTTGGCGTGGATTTTACATAGATACGCCGTCAACGCTTTTCAAGCTAAAACGCATAGTCTTTTTTCCAGTCAAGGTATACAGATATACCGCATGTGAGCAAAAATCTATGTCAAGGGTTGGTCATAGCCATGTAATTTGCAGCTGCAAAGGATTAGAAACAACCTGAATGAATATCCATTAATAGGAGACTGTTAAATAAAGTCTGCCACGTCCTCATAAGAAAGTGTTATGCTATCATTAAAAAGAATGCAATAGACTTCCCTGGTGATCCCCTGATTAAGGATCCCCCTGCCAATGCTGGGGACACAGGTTCAACTCCTGGTCTGGGAAGATCCCACATGCCACAGGGCAGCTAAGCCCGGGCGGCACAGCTACTGAAGCCCTCATGCCCTGGAGCCTGTGAACTGCCACAAGAGAAGCCACCACAATGAGAAGCCTTTGTACCGCGACTAGAGAAAGCCCATGCAGCAATGAAGACCCAGCACAGCCAAAAATAAATTAATTTTTAAAAAAGAATGCAATAGAGCTCGAGGTATTAATGCAGAATGCTCTGTGAGACACACTGTTACGTGAAAAAACAAGAGGTACAGAAGTGTATCGTATGTCAACAGTGTACCATCGTTTGTCTTTTTAAAAAGAATATAACCTTGTATTAGAAGCTGGTAGCGGGAATAGCCTTAAGGAAGGGGAATAGGGTCAGGAGGGTGACTTGCTTTTATATATAGATATAAACACTCTAGATAGAGATATCTTATCGAACCTATGCTATCATTTGCAACTTTTGAAAAGGATATATTTGAATACAATCATGTACATATTTCAATATACCCAAACTATCTCTAGAAAGATACTAAGAAGTCAGGGGCCACACAGGGGCACATCTCTTTATTCCAATGTATGTCCTTGAAATAATCTGATATTTTAAACAGGCTGCTCTCCCAGGCAGGTGGGCTTCGGATCCACACAGGAAAGCACTAACATCCATTAACACTGGGAATTCCCTGGCGGTCCAGTGGTTAGGATTCCATGCTTCCATTGCAGGGGACACAGGTTCAGTCCCTGCTTGGGAAACTAAGATCCTGCAGGCCTCGCGGTAAGCCAACAGAAAAAAATGCATTAACACTGCCAGCGCTGTACTCCCTAACGCCCCCCGGGTGCCCCTAGTCTGTGCCCCACATTACTCCGTGCCTACCACCATCACTGCATGTTGCTGATCTGATTTCTTGGTCTCCACCTCCGGGTGCTCCTTAAAGCTGAGGATCAATTTTATTTCTCTTTACAGCTCCGGGGCCCAGCACAGTGTCTGCACCTTAGAAAAAGATGCTGTGCTGTACTGAGTCATGTCCGACTCTTTGAGACCTCATGGGCTGTAGACCTCCAGGCTCCTCTGTCCATAGGGATTCTCCAGGCAAGAATACTCGAGTCGGTTGCCATGCCCTCCTCCAGGGAATTTTCCCAACCCAGGGATCAAACCCAGGTCTCCTGCAGAGTAGGCGAATTCTTTACCCTCTGAGCCACCAGGGAAGCCTAAGAATACTGGAGTGGGTAAACTATCCCTTCGCCAGGAGATCTTCCCGACCCAGGAATCAAACTGGGTCTCCTGCATTGCAGGCTGATTCTTTACCAGCTGAGCTACTGGGGAAGCCCCAGAAAAAGATTCTAGAGCCAGTTAAAACAGGGCAGGGCTGAGACAAGTGCCTTAAACCATCAGAACCTGTTTCATCATCTGTAAAATGAGAATGATACTAATATCTATTTTTTTTTATCATGCCATGTGGCTTGTGGGATTTCAGTTCCCCAACCAGGGACTGAACCTGGGCCACAGCAGTGAAAGCACCGAATCCTAACCACTAGGCCACCAGGGAACTCCCCCTAATAGCGTCTTCATAATGCTGGTACAAAGGTGAAGTCGGATAACAAAGGTGCCTGGCACGTGGTGGGTGCACAGTTATAATAGCTGTTTAGTACAGGATAGACTAGGATCTCAGGAAATGCTTATTAAATGAATCAATTCATCCCACGAGGCTGAGATGAGTTAAAATGCAAATATTCCTAACACTTTCAGGCCCCGTCGCCAGGTGGGAATGGATTTATCAGATAACTTCTTGTCAGGGCCTCTTGGGCTGTCTGAGAACACCTAGTACCTGAAGACAGAGGGTGGGCCCACGAGGAAAGAGGGTGCTGGCGGAGGACAAGGGAGGCGATGTTCTGATGAGTAATGATAGCAACTCCATCACTCAGCACCTGCTACGTGACCAGCATCACACCGGGCTCTTACGAGCATTCTTTGAGTGAACTCTGACAACTACTTCGAAGGAATGTATGATAGTCCCCATTTTACCGACAGGAAACCAGGGCTCAGGGAAGGAAAATCACTCACCCGAGTTCCCATCATGGAGCCAGGATCTGAACTCAGCTCTATCTGACTCCAAAGCTCCTGCCATCCACCAGCCCACTACTGGGCCTCCAGGTGGCTCCATGTAGCCCCAGCCAGCTGTCTCTGTCTGTCACAGCCCAGAGTGCTGGTTCACCAAGCGCCAGGGAAATCTTCCTGCCAGAGGAGTCTGAAAACCTCTCAGTCACACAGACGGAAAAGCAAATCTCTGCTCTGGACCTGTGCACTTGGCGGTAGCCAGGCCCTGGGGAGCGTTCCTCCTCCGAGCCACCACCTGAAAGGCAGGCAGACTCCTCCACGGCTCTCACCCTCTCCCTCTCTGCAGCCTGCAGACCGCTGACCATTTGGAAACCACTGAGCCCTGGTAGGCAATCAATCTGGGCACGTGGGGAATGTGTGGGGGCGGGCAAAAGGGACTAAGGGCTGTGTTTCCTTTCCCTTTCTAGTGCGGCTAGAGAACATTCCAGAAGTCCTGGAAGAAAACTCATAACTCCCTAAGGAGGAATGAATAAAACTGCAGGGTGTCTGGCAACTTGTCATCAGCCGAGCCTCCCCAAGAAGCTCCTGTAGCTGGGCGATCCTCTCCCCATCTCACCCCCACCATCCACCCCGGGGCCGTCTTGCTGATGTTCCACTCCATGTGGACCGTAAATGGGCAAAAGGAGACACCCAATAGCCCCCGGCCGCACCCCCCGCTTCCACACGCTCAGAGGACTTTGCTGGGTCCTGGGAGAGGGCCCTGATACTCTACTGAGGGGTCTGTGTGGCCAGGGAATAGCCTTCTTGGGCAGTGGTGCCAAGTCTCCGCCAGCCTGCCAGGAGCCAGTGTCCCAGCACTGGCAGGATACTCTCTCAGCCTGTCCCAGCGAGCCCATGCCATGAGCAGAAGTGAAGTAAAGGGCATTGAAATTCAAGACGATATTTCGATTTGGACTGCTTTTGTGTTTCCCCCAAGCAAAAGCTGCGTGCATTCCAGCACCTGAGCTCCTACAAGAAAGGGAAATGTTTCTGTTCAGTACCTGCCTTCAGAGAGAGGGCAACTGGTGGGAGTGGAGCGCGGAATGGCCACCCATGGCCAGAACCATCTGCCTGTTCCCTCTTAGCCCAACAAATGGCCAAAACAAAGCTGAGCTTCTGAGTGACCCCAACAGCTGAGGGCGACCAAGGCCAAAGTCCATAGCGGGAAGCCAGCACTTCAACACCCGCTCCCTTTCAGGTCAACGTCACTCTCTTTCCCTCTGTAGTTGGCCATAGTACTTGAGGCCAACCAGCCAGAAGGAGTTAGTCCAGACATCAAACTTTCCCAAAGAAAAACTTTTCAGTCTTTAAGGTACGTATGCAGATTGCCTAATAGCAAAAGATCCGGAGGCCTTAGTGGACCCCAGACTTCAGAAACAATATGCTATGCTAAAATGGTCTAAATTCACTTTTGGGGATTTGGCTTCCAAGTCCTTGGGGTACCCCTGGGCCTGCCCCTCGGCAAGCTCAACCCTTAAGCATTGGAGTACACCCCAGTTCCTTGGTTCTGAAGATAGGCTTGCATCCAAATTCTTTCACCTACTGGCTGTGGTCTTGGGAAAGTTATTTGAGCTCTCTGAGCTTCACTTTCTTTTTCTGCCATATGAAGCTAGTAACAATACTGATGTCAGGGTGGTGTTGTGAAGCTTCAAGAGTGTAAATGAGATGTTGGAAATTTAGCCCAGTACCTAGTACACAGTAGGCCCTCAAGAGATGTTAGTACTTCTGGCTCCCCACAATGCTAGCCTAGCACAGCCTGGGGCAGGCTTGCTAAAGCTCAAAGGAACAAGACAGCTGCCAAAGTGAATTCTGCTCGCCGGCTGATTTTCCAAAAGGCCTCTTACACTCGGTCCCAAAGAGGAAGCTGGACCCCCTGCTCACCAGTTCATCTCGCCGCACCTTCTGGCAGGTTTTCCCACTGCCCTTCAGACCAGGGGGCAGGGAGGGGGGCCTCTCCCTGGGCCCCCAGCAACGAGGGGCATCTATGAGCTGGGCACAGAGGAGCTGGGCTCCTAAGCCCAGACAGGCCGTGGCCGTAGTCACAGCACACACAGGTGATGCTCCAAGGGCGCCGCGCTCAGATACATCTTGAGGGGAACTGCAAGACTGCGCCGTTGTGCTTATTGGTGCCATAAATCACCAACTGTTCCCATCCTGTTGTACCTCCCTGCCCCCGCTCCCTTCCAGCCAAGCTGTCCCCAGGGCCCCCCTCCCTGTCCCCCCGCCCCGCTGCTGCCACCCGCCCGGCACGTCTCCCCCATTCAGAGGCCAGAGTCAACCGCTCCCTCACAAGCAAGAGGAATTCAGCTGAGTTTATTTTTTCTCTTTCTTGTTCATGAATCTGAACCGCCTTTGTTCCTGCACAGTGAGGAGTGTACAGCCTTGGAAGGTGGAAGGGGCCTGGGGTCAGGGGTGGGGCGGGGTGGGGTGGGGTCAGGAACAGGGCTTGGTCGCTCTGCGCACCACAGACCAGCGCCCTGCTGAACACTGACTCGTGGCCAGCCCTCCCGCAAACTGGTTTCTGTATCCAGAACATTTTCTCTATTACATAGTTCACAGCGCTTTTTAAAAATCAGTGAGTGGATTCGACTCAGCCTACCAGACACAGACCCAGTTCCTGCAAGCATCTGGGAATTCAGTGAAGAGTCTTTGGCCATATCACAGCCAGTCTATTTACTCCCCACCTGAAGAGCAAGTGTCGCCTCTGGGAGTCCCTTCCCTCCAAGGACTGCTACTAGGTGGTCTTCCAGATTTTCTTCTGCTTCCACAGAAAAGACCTGGCAGGCAGAGGCCTTCTCTTTGGTTTCACGACCTAGGCAGAGGAGACTTACCAGAGGTGTCCTGGAAACCACCCCCCCAAAGTAGAGGAAAAGTTCTAAATCAGAGCCAGAGACGGAAGAGAGAAAGGATGAAGGAGATTATCAGGGCATAAGATTTCATCATATATCTGGAACTGAAGCCCCCCACACACATATACACACACACACATACCACAGTCAGGAAATCTCCATGACCTTAACAGTGGTCATCTCTAGGTAATCTGGGCTGATGGGTGATTTAGATTTGCCTCCGTATTCCAGCTCCTCTTGACCAGCTGTGTGATTTAGGGGATGTTATCTGTGTTCAGTTTCCTCATCCATCAGATGGAGTCACAACAATCCATGTCTCAGCGTATTGAGGGAAGTGCCCATGAGATTATCCATATCAAGGTCTGAGAGCAATGTCAGGCATGTATAATCACAGATTCAATAAACACAACTACAGTAATCATTTTTCTTAGCCTTTTACAAGGTGGTCCATGTTGCTTTTTACATCTTGTAATATATATATATGTATATGTGTATTTTTATTTTATTTAATTAAATTTATTTATTTTAATTAGAGGCTAATTACTTTACAATATTGTATTGGTTTTGCCATACATCAACATGAATCCGCCACGGGTGTACACGTGTTCCCAATCCTTTTTTAAAATATGTTTTCTACATATATATGTGTATCTACATATGCATTATATAGTTTGAATTTTAAAAGTAATGTGTGCTTATAAAAGTTCAAACAATCCCCCCAAAAAAACATGAACCTCTCCTCTCATCATTTTTCCTAATACCGCCCTCCGCCTAGAGGGACCCACGAGCCCCTCTGGCCAGGTAGCTCAAGACCTTTTTCCCTGCATTGATAAATGCACGCATGGATTACTGTGTATAAAGGAACTCATACTGGATTTACAACTTGCTTCTCATTTCATATTTCTTGGCGAACATTCCATATCAGTACACACTAGTCTTTTTAAACAATATATTGTATTTTATGGCATAGATGCTCCTTACTTACTTAACCATTCCATCCTGCTGGACATTTAGATTATTCTCAAATTTTTGCCATAAAACCATGATGCTGTGAACATCCCAGGATATAGGTCAGCCTGCTCATGTCGGTTTGAAAAAATGAGACTTAAAAGTAGAAATTCTGGGCCAAAGACTATGACCACACTTAAATGTGCAGAGATAGGGCTTCCCTGGTGGCTCAGTGGTAAAGAATCTGCCTGCCAATGCAGGAGTGAAAGTGAAGTCGCTCAGTTCAATGCACGAGACGAAGGTTTCCTGGGTCGGGAAGACCCCCTGGAGGAGGAAATGGCAACCCACTCCAGTATTCTTACCTGGGAAATCCCATGGACAGAGGAGCCTGGCGGGCTTCAGTCCATGGGGTCACAAAAGAGCCAGACATGACTGAGTGACTACACAACAGCAAACGTGCATAGATGTGGCCAAATTATTCTCCAAAGGGGCTGTCCCAATTTAAACCCCCACCAGCATCTTCTCACAGGCTGTTGGTTATTTGTGTTAAGAAAGGCCTTCCTACCCTATGATTATTAAGTAGTCCACACGAGATTTCATCAGGCTTTTATAGTTCTATGAAATGTTTGGATTTTTAATCCACCTGGTGTTTCTTTTTGTGTAGGCTGTGAGATTAGGCCCTAATCTTATGCTAATATTACTTATAAATAATTCTTTAAGAAGCTACTTTAAAAGAAAAGTCCTACATATGGATACCACACACAGACACACACACACACACACACACAGGCTATGTGTATGAAGCAGACAATCAGCTTAGTCAGTATCTGGAGAGCAAAGCGCAGGGGGCCCCTGGGTGGGACATCCAGCCCAAGGAGCCTGTGACCCCGAAGAGCTGGGCCCCCTGGCCCCTGCAGGCTGGGGCATCCCAGGCAAGCAGGTGTCAGCTGGAAAGTAGGGGGACCCAGGCTTCCACCTTCTGCCCTGCAGGGTAGAATGGGTTTTCTGACCCTCGGGATTCAGGAAATTGCGGGCATAGCTCTTTCTCTTCACCCTGCCCCCAGCATGCTGCTTGGGGATCCCACAGCTAGACCAGAGCTTGGCAGGAGGACCTGTCCACAGACCGGCATTCCAGGGCACAGACACAGAGAGAAGGTGAACCAGACACCCGGAATGCAGTCCGCCCCGGGCAAAATAATGCTGCTGGCCGCCTAGATCCCCACCATAAAAGCTTAATGTAATTACACAGGACCAAGGAACTTCCGGTTGGAGTCAGGATGAAGAAGCCATTCTAATAACGCCAAGCACCCCCGCCCCCCGCCCTGCCGAGGCAGGAGAGAGGCAGCCTAACTGGAGGAACAACTTGGCTTCCAGACCCCCATCCACCTCCACCCCCTACCCAGCCCATCCAGAGCCTGCAGGTTCCACCCACCGCAGATGATGAAGCGCTTGGGGCAGCTTAGCACCATCAGGCAGGGTGTCTTGTCATCCACACTTTAGTGTTTACTGTTAGTCCCTCTGCTGCTGCTAAGTCGCTTCAGTTGTGTCCGACTCTGTGTGACCCCATAGACAGCAGCCCACCAGGCTCCCCCGTCCCTCAGTCATGTCCAACTCTTTGCAACCCCATGGACTTTAGCCTGCCAGGCTCCTCTGTCCATGGGATTCTCCAGGCAAGAATACTGGAGTGGGTTGCCAGTCCCTTCTCCAGGGGATCTTTTAGACCCGGGGATTGAACCCAGGTCTCTCATATTGCGGGCAGATTCTTTACCATCTGAGCCACCACCCACATTCCATAGGGGCCCATACACCTGGGTCTTTAAGAAACCTTCAGAGGGACTTCCCAGGTGGTCCAGTGGTTAAGAATCTGCCTAAGAAGGCAGAGGACACGGGTTCAATCCCTCATCCAGGAATATTCCACATGCACGGGGCAACTAAGCCCATGTGCCACAACTACAGAAGCCCACACACCCTAGAGCCCGTGCTGCGAAACAAGGGAAGCCACCACAATGAGAAGCCCAAGCCACGTGGAGAGGCCAGGGCAGGTGCTCCAGTCAGCAGTCCTGGGTCTTCAAGTCATCTCCAGTGCCCAACAGCTGTGTGTACAGCCTTCAGTCAGTCTGCCCGCCCAGCCCTCCAACTGAGTCCAAAGACATCACAGAGAGTTGACTAACCTTCCCTTCTGTGCCCCTTTCAACTTCCTAACCCATAGAATCTACGAGTATGACAAATGCTGGTATTTTATGCCCCTAAATTTGGAGTGGTTTGCTCTGCAGCTATAGTACCTGGAACAAGGCTGGAGATGAGACTGAAGGGGCAGAAAGGACCAGAGCCTCTAAATTACAGGCCATGTCAAGGGCTGGGAATGTTGTGCGCGTGTACTCAGGAGTCACCGAAGGGCCGTAAGCAGGAGAGAGGATGATCAGATCTGTTCACTTGCAATGGTCCCTCTGGCTGCAATGCGGAGAATGGACTGGGGTAGGTGGGGGGCATGAATGCGGAGACCAGGTAGGAGGCATCTCACTGATCCAGAAGAGAGGGAAGGGAGATTAGCTGAGGGAGGGTCATGGCCATGGGCATGAGGGGAAGACTCACTAGAGGTAAGATAGTCAGGGCCAGCAGTCGAGTTGGATGTGGAGTGCGGGGTATCAAGGATGACTCCCAGGCTTTTGGAAAGAGCCATTGGAAGAGCCGTTGACTAAGGCGGGAAATGCTAAAGGAGCAGAAGGTTTGGGCTGCGGAGGCAGAGGCAGAGATTGGGCGTTCTGGTTTGGATGCACTAGGTTTAAGGTACCAGTGAAACTACCACATGGAACGCCAACAGGCAGGCAGGCTGTGGAAGCCCTGGAAAGAGGTCTGGTCTCAAGTTAGCACATGGGAGGCATTTTAAAAGCCATGAGAGGAAACGAGATCGTCCAGGGAGAGCGGCCGGGGGACATGCAGACGGTTCAAGGACTGAGCCCCCAGGCAGCCCACACGTGGAGGGCGGCAGAGGAGGAGGCCCAGAGGTCCTGACAAAAACCCTTCCATGGGGGAAGCCAAGTTAAGTGTGTGTATAAGTGTGTACTCAGTCGCTCCAACTCTTTTGCAACCCCATGGACTGTAGCCGACCGGGCTCCTCTGTACATGGGATTTTCCAGGAAGAAGGCTGGAGCAGGTTGCCATTTCCTCCTCCAGGGGATCTTCCCAACCCAGGGATCGAACCACCATCTCCTGTGTCTCCTGTATTGCTGGTGAGTCTTTACCACTGAGCCACTGGGGAAGCCCAGCCAAGCTAAGAGACAGTTTCAAAACAGAGAGAGTGGTCAACCTCACCCTAGGCATCCTACCGACTTTCCACTCAGGACCTTCACGTAGAAATGCATGATATCAGTCAACTTATTTGGAATAATCTTCGAATAGGGTTATTCTGGATACTACATAGAGCTGCTCTGGATTTAAAGTCAACAACAAAACAAGGAGGCCATTTCCCTCTCAGGGCCCCATCAGACCATTCTTGGGAACTACGTGCCAACTCTCAAGAAGCCTGTGATCTCATTGAATTAACAAAGCAAAAACCAGGGCCAGGAAGTGAATGGTAATAGCCCCTGGGCCTGCTTTCGGGCCCCCAAGATCTGTTCTCCCCTCTTCCTCACCAATCAAACTCCAATTTTTACTGCCTGGAACAAAGACTACATTTCCCAGACATTCTTGCAGGTAGGTTTGATCATGTGCTTAAATTCTGGCCAGTGGGGTATAAGAAGGGGGAAGGTATACAGAGACCAGGAGGTGTAGAGCACAAAAACAGAGAGCTTAGGAGAAGCTGAATGAGACCGCCTGAGCCCAAATCTTGCTTCAGTCACTTCCTAGCTGTGTGACCTTGCACAAGTTACTTAACTTCTCTGTGTCTCCATTTTCTCATTTGTAAAAGGAAGCTAAACAATAGTTCTTACTTCATAGAGTTGTATGAAAAATAAACGCACTTGGCACAGTGTTAGGCACATGGTAAATGATGCATAAGTGTTTACTATTCTTATTGCTATTTTCATTATTACTAATCCTAAAGGGAGGTGGCATTCCTTTCTTCCCTTTCCTCCTTTTTACTAGCTGGAATGCAGTCATGATGGCTGGAGCTGAAGCAGGCATCTTGGTCCATGAAATGACTTTGGCAACCAAAGCTCTACATGGTAGGCTGAGTGAGCCAGGAACCTCCCTGGCAAGGTAGACTGAAAAAGAGTGTCTCCTAAAATCGATAGGGCGAGAGGAGCAGAGAGAGAACTAGATCACACTAGCTGGCACATCCCCAGCTAGGAGTCCCAGCTGCTCAAAAAAGGAGACCGTGTCTGCCCAGGAGCTGTGGCAGACTTGGAAGGGAGAGTCAGCTGATTCAGTCAGGGGAGCCTCTTAATTAAATGTCAGGAGAGGAGGGCTGCCTTGAGCAGGCAGTGGGGAGCCACCGAAGATCCGTGAGCAGAGGAGTGGCAGGCTAAGCCCAGACCCTGACGGATGGGAGCTGATGAATCAGAGGGTGACCATGCATGGGGGCGGCCAGACAGGGGCCACCACACAAATCCAGGAAGGAGAGGAAAGTGCTGCACTGCACTAGGAGACACCAGACCTCAGTGATTTTTCTCCTCTGCTGCCGTCGGCTTGTTTGCAAATCGCAACTTATTATTTCCGAGCTCCACCCCACAGCTGGGGCTGCTCCAGCTTCCTCCTGTCTCCCGAGGAGGTTTCCAAGCTGAGGTTACTGGCCCAGTAGCCTGAAATAAACAGGGAACCCGATACCTGAGGCGGCACTGGCCCCAGGAGCCAGGCTCTGGCAGCAGCAGCAGCAGCAGCAGCGAGACAGTTGGGAGCTAAGGTGCCTACAGGGAGTGCGGCCACCCCGGTTGCAGACGGGGAGCAAAATGGGATCTGCGAGCTGCTGGCTCTACATCCCTGCAGGGTCTCCAGTTCCACCCCCTTTGGTGGTGAGGAATAGGAATCAGATAAAACCAAACATCAACAAACCAAACATGAGGGGACCATTGCTCCACATGCATGGCTCATGTGCATCCACGTATTGGGCAAAAGAAGAAGCAGGACACCAAAGGCAACAAGACTAGCTGATTTCCTTTTACAGGTAAAAAGAAGGCAATCAATCTCCACTGATAAAAGTCAGGATAGCGGTTGCCTCTGTGGACAGGGGTATTAATTGGGAGGGGCATCATGGAAACTTTTGGAACCATGGGAAAGTCTTATATCTTTTTTTTTCCTTTTGGATTTTTTCATTGAAGTATAGTTCATTTATAATGTTCTGCTGGCTCAGTGGTAAAGAATCCTCCTGCAATGAAGGACACACAGGAGACTCGGGTTCGATCCCTGGGTCGGGGTGATCCCCTGGAGGAGGGCATGGCAACCCACTCCAGTATTCTTGCCTGGAGAATTCCATGGACAGAAGAGCCTGGTGGGCTACAGTCCATGGGGTTGCAAAGAGTCAGACATGACTGAGCAACTAAAGAGCAAACAGCTCAAGTGTTATCTACGTGTTGATCTAGATAGTGGTGGTATGGTATAGTCAAATGTAAGAAATCCATCAAGCCGCATACTTTGTGCATTGGACGCTCTTTACTGTATCTATTTATACCTCAGGGAAGAAGAAAAACTACAAAAAGGAGAGGGAAGTGGTTTGAGGGGAAGGAAGGTATTGGTACCCAAAATGAACCTTGTTATTTCCCTTTTTATGAAAGTCTTACACGGAAGCTGCAGCTACCTTGCCAAGCTCTGCCAGGCCTCTCTCCTGCAGTCCTTCTCGGAGTGTGACTCCCCTCGGCTTAAGTGCAATTAGAAAACAAAAAAAAACAAAAAAACGTTGTCTGTGGCCCGGATGCCACTGCGGAAGTGACCAGGAGGAACAGCAGGGGATCTGAGGGAAGTCAGGAGCCGTGGGGAGAAAGCAGACACGTGGCCGAACTGCATCAGCCAAATAGTCCGACATCCACAGATGCATTTTATTCCTGGAGCCCAGGCCTTGCAGGCGAAGATGAGACAGAAACCACACCAACGCTGACTCTCCAGCCACTCAGCTGAGGCGGCGACACAGAACGTGTTTAAACATAAATAAACGAGAGCCGCAAAAGGAAAGAGAACAAAGGCAGAGAGGAAAGGCAAACAAGACCAACAGCTGGAAACCAAGCCCATCTCTTGCTGTAATCTGAAGGGCTCCCGGCTCCTGTCTGTCCACAGACACTCTGGACCCTTGGTGTGGGGGGCCAACACAGGTACCCCCACCCACAAGCACCACACTGAGGCAACCCCGAATTGCCCAAATGCTCCAACCCCATTTGTCCCATCAATTTCCATTTCAAAATGACTGCTGCAGTTCTGTCGGGCCTCGGACCCCTGCCATTCCTGCCCGTCTGTCTTTACCCCACCTGTCCAGTCCTCATGTGGCCCTCACACATCCCATGTGGGGGATATTGAACCAACAACATCGCTATGGCTGAGAAACTTGCCATTTCAGTCTTTCCAATGATGCTAAGTATTTCCAGATCTGTCAACTCCAGAAAATCAAAATCCCATCTATTGATGTCCTACTTTTAGATATTGTCTTCCAAAGCAGCCCCTGAGATAAGGATTTGGGGACAGGTAGTTTATCTGGGAGGTGACCCCATGGATCATGAGTGAGAGAGAGAGTGGGAAAAGAGACAGGGCATGGAGGAAAGCCAATGAAAGGTGCTTTATTGAGAGGGTTCCCACACTGGGCTACTGGGATGCAGTTCTGCTGGGGACTCCCAAAGAAATTGTGTAGAAGACACATCCAGATTATCCTCTCAAGGGGCAAGGGAACCTGGGTAAGTATCCATTTCCTCTCACTGGAAGAGAGTTGCTCCTGAGATATTAATTCCCTGACATTTTAGAACTGTCTGCCTCTCCTCGTGGGTACACACACACACACAGAGGCCAAGCACGGTCCAGAGGCCAGAAAACCTCAGACAGAGAGATGCAGGAAGCCACTGGCCTGTAAGGAAACAGTCTGCCATGACCTTCAGCGGGGCCATCAGGGCACCACCAGCAACTGCTACATTTAGTCACCATATACAGAAGCTATGCTGTACTGAGATGCTAAAAGCAATTCCAGGTTAGCTCACTGCACTGCAAGCAACGCAAAACCAGTTCAAATGAGCTGACACCAAAACAAGCGGAATTTACTGACTCTTAGGACTGAACAGTCCAGGCAAAGGAAGGGTTTCAGGTATAGCTGGATCCAGGAGCTCAAGTGGATCCAGAGCTCTGCCTCCCTTCATGGCTTGGCTCAACCTGACCCTGTAGACAGGCAGGCCTGCCAACCCTAGCAGAACCAGATCCACAGCCTCCCAGTTTAGCAACCCTAGCAGAAAGAAAAGGGCTGTTCTCTCTGTTGGTCCCAGCAAAGATGCTCTACAAAAGATTTTGATTGGCCTGGATAGAATCACATGTCCATTCCTTAACTAATCACTGTGGTCAGAGGACTAGATCACTGTCATTGACCAGGCCAGGCTCCATTCCTGTTACCACAGGAGAGTGGGCCACCATGATTGACAACCCCCCCAGGCCACAAGGAATGGTACAGAGGCTTTTTCACAAAGAAAAAAGTCCCCCACCAGTCTGTTGTTCAGTCCCTCAGTTGTGTCTGACTCTTTGCGACCCCATGGACTGCAACATGCCAGGCTTCCCTGTCCTTCACTATCTCCCGGAGTTTGCTTAAACTCATGTCCATTGAGTCAGTGATGCCATCCAACCATCTCATCCTCTGTTGCCCCCTTCTCCTCCTGCCCTCACGGGTCTCTTGCCAAAGGCTATGCAATTAGTCAGAAGCAAGGCTGGTCCCTTGCTAACTGCTTTTTCTGACCCAGGGTCCCTCCTGAGGTTGTAGTCATCCAAAGGCTTGACGAGGGCTGGAAGATCTGCTCCCAAGATGGCTCCCTCATACGGCTGAGGGCAGGAGGCCTCAGCCTTCACCACGTGGGGCTTCCACATACCACCTCACCGTGTCCTCACCACACAGCCACTGGCCTCCCTCCAGAGAGAAAGAGTGTCAACAAATGTGTGGACACTTCTTGCAAAGCACTGTGGTGTCCAATCCAGGGTGGAGTTTCCACCAGCTGTTTCCTCCCCTCCTCGCACCTGTCCAGTTGGGCTCCTGACCCCTCTCTCACCCTGCAGGGAGGGGTCACATTATCCATGAAAGCGAGCTTCAGAAGCAGACATGGCTTTTGTCACAGAAGTGGCCATACAGGTCACGCAGACCTGGGAAGAGCAGGGTGTTTCTGCGTGTGGGCAATGAGGAGACTGAGGCCTGGGTACTACTGCACCTCAGATGTCTAATAGCCCAGGGCACGTTGTGACTACATTTTGCACTGTATCTCTGAGTGGCCTCCTTGCTTTCAGCACCCACGGTCTCTTTCACAGGACAAAGTCTGTTAAATTGCCCTGTGGCCACAGTGGGTCCTGCCAGGGGCTAAAAATATGGAGTAGTTTCTCTGCCAGGAGCAGTGCCCCAGGGATGTCAGCTTGGACTGGGGGCACATGAGTAGGCAGGCCTGGTCCTATAAGGAAGGAGCTGGTATCAGTCTCTTTTTACAGAGGAGGAGACTAAGGCCTAGAGAGGTTGGGCCACTTGCCCTAAATCACACAGCTAGTAACTAACAGAGCCAGGCCTTGAACCCCAGCCTTGTCTTTTGCACTAAACAATTTTTACATTGTGTCTAGCATTTTATTTAGGGCAGGGTTCCTTAAACTTCGTCACCAAAGGGCCCAAGCAGCCTTCTGGGTGGTCTTGGGTTAGAATTCAAAGTGGCATTTCAGCAAACTGGGCATTCATGCCCATCTGCATTTGGATCCCGTTAGACAGCACTGGGCTTCCCAGGTGGCGCTAGTGGTAAAGAACCCGCCTGCCAATGCAGGAGACTAAGAAACGTGGGTTCGATCCCTGGGTGAGGAAGATCCCCTGGAGGAGGGCATGGCAACCCACTCCAGTATTCTTGCCTGGAGAATCCCATGAACAGAGAAGTCTGGCGGGGTGTAGTCCATGGGGTCCCAAAGAGTCAGACACTACTGAAGTGACTGAGCATGCACGTGCTTGTTTTGATATAAAAGCGACCCTGACAGTCACTTTAAAATGAAATGCAGTTTACCCTCCAGGAAACACTTCCACCCTGACCCCAGGGTTTCAAGTGCCCTGGCACCCTTGCAGAGACAGCAGAATACAGGGACCTCTGTCTCAAATCACAGACGAAAGCCCCCAAAGGTGGGCTGCTGTTCCAGACCCCATGGCCTGAGTCCTGCCCAAGGTCTTCACAGCTTCTTTCTCTTTGTCACCCCCATCCACACCAGGATTCCCAACAGCTCAAAACTCAGGCAAGAACATGGAAGAGGAGGGTCGAGGTGGGGGGATTTCTCCCACCTTACTGCTTCACTCACACCTTCTCCTCCTCTTCTGCCCCCAGCCCCATGTCAGCCCAGGACAGAACTTTGCACATTCTGGAACTGAGCGGTTGCAGCTTGCACCAACGCCTGAGAGGAAGGGGTTAAAAACATCTTTCATCTCTCAGCAGCCCTTTATATAGTCTACGTGTGACTCTGAATGGTTATGGCTTTATATAGAGCGTGCTCTGTGTGGAAGGAGAAACCGCCGTAGTTAAGGGAACAAAGACGGCTCCAGTCTAACGACCTGCTTTTATTTGTAGGGACCGTATCTCCAAAGGGCGGCCTTCAGGTGACATCTGCCATGTTGAGTCTGCGCCTGAAGAATTACACCAATAAACCCCAGAGATGCAAATACAAAAGGATAGGAACGCACACAAATAAACGAAAGCCACTCCTGTTTATTGTTTCTGGTTGGGGGGTGGGGGGAGAAAGAGAGAGAAATCACAGGCTTTCCTTTGGATGTTTTCACACAGAGCCGAACCTTCAAATGTCAAGTTCTGCAGGGTGTTTGACCTAAAAATAGTATAATTTCTGTGTCATTTGAAAAGCTGTTTAAAATGACAGACTTAAGCCTGATTTTTTTTTTTTCAAACAGGCATCTAAGATGAGAAACCAAAGTTGCATTATTTAGGGGCACGGTCTCTGGAAAAGAAAAGTGAGTGGGCCTTCAATTTACTAAAATGTGCCCGTTCCTGTGGTTTCGGTAGGTACTATCTGCGTGGGATGTTTTTGGCCGCCAGATCTCCTCTTTGTCCCCTGGTGATTAAGAGAAAAGAAGGGAAAAAGAAAGGAACAGCTTGGGGGAGGTGGAGGGGGCTGGCAGGGATGTCCTGGGAACCCCACTCACCTTTCGCATCTCTGCTCACTCTGGGGAACCAGGGGGCACAGACCCACATTTTCTCTGCCCAGCTCTCAAAATGAGCAAAGCCAGACTCCTAACCCGGCGCACCTCTCGGGCCAGAAGCTTGTGGTTTGTTTAGACAGCTCAGGTCATTCCTGTCCACACCCCAAGCTGACGCGGCTTTATAAACACGGGGCGGGGGATGCGGTCTCAGAGATACGATTTGCATGCAGGGTGGCGGGTTGGGGGGGGGGGGTGCGGGGAGGTTGTCAGGTGGGAGGGGTCTAACCAGTTCTGCTCGGAAGGAGATGCATTTCTCCCCCTCACTCCCCACCAGAAGGACCCCGGCTGGATGCAAGTGACTCTCTCAGTGCAGTGTTTGTTAGTTGTTCAGTCATGTCTGACTCTTTGCAACCCCAAGGACTGTAGCACGCCAGGCTCCTGTGTCTATGGGATTCTCCCGGCAAGAACGCTGGAGTGGGTTGCCATTCCCTTCTCCAGGGGATCTTCCCGATCCAGGAATCGAACCCAGGTCTCCTGCACTGCAGACAGATTCTTTACCGTCTGAGCTATGAGGGAAACCAGTCAGCCACAAGAGGTGGTCACCGTCGTTGAACAACTCCAAATGGGACCTTCTGTCCCAATATCCACCAGAATGGACCCTCTCTGAAGGTAGGAGGGAGCTGGACTCCTCTCAGCAGCCCCCATAAACCCTGGGAGCTCAGGCTGGGAGGCTGAAGATGGAGATCCTCCATGGCTCAGAACTGACTGTGTGATGCTGAGAAAGTCACTTAACCTTTCTGAACCTTCATTTTCCAAACACGGAACTTAGACTAGCTCCAAAAGTCCGACCATCCCAGGGGCGCCTCAGTTCACACTTTCATTCCATGTAGGAAAGAATAAATGAATTCCTGAATAAACAGCCAATGAGAGGGGTCCCAAGCCAGAGCCACCTCGGCCCTGGGTCCAACTTCTTGCCTGCATCCTTTCCCTGAGGACCTCTCCTCCTGGAAAAAGTAAGCCCTTGGAAAAAAATACTTCCTACAAACATGAATTCACAGACACATCTTCAATGCTCCAGTGCCCAAGCCTCCCCCAGCCTGGAGCAGTTACCCAAGGCGGTGCTCTGCTTCCATCCGCCCTCTGCTTTCTGAGATGGAGCCCCAGGGAGCCCCGGCCGCGAGCTGCAGCACCAAACCGCGGGAGAAGAAACAAACCCACCGCCCTCTCCCTGCTTGCACTTCACCAGTGGGTTCGTCTCAGAGCCTGTGGGTGTATTTCAATGAGAACAACATGAAAACATGGGCGGATTCTTTTCTCTGGAAGAGAAAAAAAAAAAAAACCTGAAACAATAAGCTGAAGTAATAACAAGGCAGAATATGGACATCTGCTCCCCGCCCTGAACGACTCCCCAGCTTGCTTCTTCCCGGGCCTTGTCACACCCCTCCCCCCCAAGGCATGGTTGCTAAAGAGCCCAAATGAATTCACCTGCACTGACTAGACTGCTACCTGCTGTTGTGGTGCTTGCTGCTCATTTGTTCATTCATTAAACTAAAAGGCAGCGCCCTTCCTAGGTGCCGGGTACTGCGTGTCAGGGGGCTGTGGAGGCTTCATTTTCAACAAGCCTTTAAGGAAGCTTGCAGTCTAATGGGGGAGCTGAGACAAGCCCATTAATAACTATGATACAGGGAGAAACGAGGCGAGGCAGAGATGCGGGAAGCACTGGGGAATAAAAAAAACAACACTGGTTTGTGTGTGTTGAAGGCTAGAAGTGATGGGCTGGAAGGCTTCATGGAGGAGGTGGCTTCCACCTGGGCATTAAAGTCTGGGTGATGTTACACAATGGCTGGAAAGGAATGCCTTCTGGGCTGAGGATATTGAGTGAGGAAGGGTACAGAGGTGGCAGGCATGGTAGCAGGGGTTCCAACATTAGCCGCCTTGAGTGTGAGCGTGTGGGGGCAGTGACAGAGAGGGCCAGCAAATGGACAGAGTAGTATCCAAAGCATGTAGGAAGATTGAGGTATTTGGAGTTTATTCGGTGGTTTCTTTGCCAGGAAATATGTACAGTCATTTGTCTTTCTCCTCTCAGATCTATTCTCTGCCCTTCTCTTGCTCTGCTCAGTGTAGCAGGAAACTACATTTCCCAGGCTACTTTGCAACTGGCCACTAGATTCAGCCAATGGGAGATCCCAGAGGGAGACAGGCGGGGCAGAAAGAGGGAGAAACAGAGTATTTCTTTCCACTCTCTTCTTCGCCTTGGGTGGCATCCCCAGCATCGGCTGCTTCTCTGGCATCTTCTCCACGGTTCCAGCTCCTGTTAGCTGACTCCAGCTTCCAGGTTCCTATAATACTCCTCTCCTTTTGTCCCTCCTGCCTGAGGGATGCCAAAAGCTTCCTGCTGTTACTAATCTCTGGGTTGCTAACCTCTGCATTACCTCACTGTGCCCTGTTTGGCTTTTTGGCTCCTCCAGAGCCTATGAAGTCAGTTTCCTGGATTAAATACCTTATGTTTCAATACCTAGAGAGGTATCTGTTTTCTTGGCTAGACCCTCACTGATACAGGGTAATTGGATTCCACTTGGCTTCAGAAAGCTCACGTTGGCTACAGAGGGCCCGATTCACAGTTTCTGCATACATCCTGAGGAAAAAGTGAGGAAGGGTGAGGGAGGCCTCAAGTAGGGAAGTGGCGTGAGAATAGACAAGGGAAGATGTTGAAAGAGCCCCAGGGCCTCACAGAGGAATGGGCACCAAAGATGATGAGCTTAGCTTGAACACCTAAGGGAATGGCTGGGCCACCAACAGAGTTAGGAAGAGCAAGGGAGAAAGTGAACTGCAAAGGAGCTGATGAGCTGGATTTTTCTTTATGCTTTTTCTCCTTTTATATTGCTTTTTTTTCTTTAACTAATCCATGCACTTGGCTCTTGGGCTTTCCCTCATTGATTTTGGATTGGGAAGATTGATGGAGGAGACCTCTAGAGAAAGTGAGCTCTTGGAGGCAGGAGTGGGAGGCAGAGAACACCTTTAAGGCCCTGGGAGGGGGTGTGCAGGGGCAGTGGGGAGGAGACACACAGGAGCATGGAGAAGAGCCACAAGGGCTGGAGGATCTGAGGAGTGGGCGGGAGCCAAGGGGCAAGGTGGGAGAGCAGCAGGATAGGGCACGTGGGCTGTCCCGGCCAACAGGAAGCACTATCAGGGGCACGGTGGAGGTCACAATGAGGGGGCAGTGAGTCCAGAGCGCTGGTGACATGCCGTTTGGCAGAGAGAGACAGCAGAGGGAAGGCAGGGAGAGGCTTGCTCAGGGACAAGGTCAATCTGCACCTGCGGGAAAGGGCCCAACGAAGAGCAAGGGCCCCAGGTGCCAGGGTGAGTGCTTTCATACATTCATTCATTCACTCAACAAGTGTTTACCACATGCTTCCACGTGCTAAGCACTGTTTTGAGCTCTGCGGATGGAACAGTGAATGAAAGTTGTGAAAACTCGGGGACTCCCCTGACAATCCCAATGCAGAGGGCACGGGTTGGATCCCTGATTAGGGAACTAAGATCCCGTATGCCACATGGCATGCCAAAAACAAAGAAAGAAGAGAAAAGTCCCTGCCTGCTTAGACCTTCTGTTGAACAAAGGGAGACAGACAATAAACAAAAACACATCGAACCTGTCACACCGCACATAGGGTAATGGCTATGGAGTGGGGCGGGGGAGGGGTAGTGCAGGAAGCAGGATGGTGGGGAGGGGCCGCTGTGATTTCAGCAGGATAGTTGGGGAAGGCCTGTCTGGAAAGGAGACCTAAGGAGGTGAGGAAGCAACGCAGGGGGTGAGGGATATCTGGAAGCAGTGCGTGCCAGGCAGAGGGAATAGTTAGTGCAAAGGCCCTGAGTGTGCTGAGTGCGTTCCAGAAATGACAGTGAGGCCAGGGTGGCTGGAGCAGGGTCCGGGAGGGGCATGCATAGCAGGACCTGAGGTGGGGGAGTTAGGGAGGAGGGACCAGACCAGGGAGGCCTTGTCAATCAGAGGGAGGACTTGAGCGTGCTGCTGCTGTTGTTCGCTTTGACTTTGTTTTTCAACTGCACCATGCAGCATGCACGATCTTAGTTCCCCAACCAGGGATCAAACTGGTGCCCTCTGCATTGGGAGTGCAGTGTCTTAATCACTGGACTGTCAGGGAAGTCTCAGGAGTTGAGCTTTTATCTGAGGGCAGTGGGGAGCCAAGGGAGGGCTCTGAGCTGGATCCTGACATGATCTACCTCAGGGCAATGACTGAGGAAGGGAGCTGAGTCATTTGTAGGCTGGAAAGCTGCAGCGCTGAGCTACCTTCCAACGGGAACCACTGCTCCTGAGGCCCTTATGCACTGGGAGATAGGAGGCTTCCCTGAGAGCAAGTGGGGCAGGGACAGGGCCAAGGGGAACCTCTCAGGCCTTTGCTGTGACTGCCCAGGGTACACTGGGATTGGCCAGGGCACGGTAGGACCCTCCCACCCCATGAAGGGCCCGAGTCCCATGCTCACAATTCCACAGCACAAATGAGACTCCTGAAGACCTCCCCTTCCCCAGAAACCTTGAGCAGAGGTCTTTACTGTTCATTCTTGATGTCTGCTTGAAGGAATGTGAACCATGAGCCTTGGTTGTCTGGACTTCTCTGCTCCCAGAACCCCTCCTATACTGAGGCCTACCCTCACACGGGTCCCCAGGCTCCCCAGGCTCACCACTGGCCTGTCAGAGGAGCAGTCTGCTGACGGGTAACTTCAGCGTGCCACCCATATCCTGGTCCTATTCCTGGAGCCATCCTCTTCCCCCTATACCTACCCGTCAGCATTCATGGGACTCAGTGAAGATACCTGTCACCCCTCACTCCTAAGATGGCCTGTCTCTGGGAAGGCCCTGGCTGTGGCTTCTACAAACTTCCCACCAGCAATGGAGCCCACAGAGCCAAGGCAGTCAACCTTGTGACCTTGTTTGGATGTTTCATTCTAGAGTTTCAACCTAACTTCTTCCCCCCAGTTTTCTGGGGCATCCTCAAGAGTATGTATCTCTGTACCCTCGTACACAGACCTATTGAACAGCTCCTTTAGAAGAGAGGCTTCGCACAACCTGAGAACAGAGTTTCCCCTCAGAACTCGGAGAACAGTAGCAGTCCCTGATAGGCACTCAACAGCACTAATGGCAGCCATGTTGAAACTGGCGGCCATGTTGGAAAGGGTATATCCAAACACAGGCATTGAAATCTCATCACTGTGGACTGAGCTCTTTGTAGAAATGGTAATTGCCATTCTCTGTCCTCACAACTGTCAACCCCAAACTTTCAGTCTGGGGAAACCTAGGTGTACTCAGCTGGGTATGAAAGACACTGCCTTCAGATCTAGAGTCTGTTCCTAAATCCTCTGAAACTATAAAGTTTAGTCTCCCTGCTTGCCTTGTGAAAGTTGACACTTTTGTACTCAACATAAACTTGAATGTTAAAAAGAATAGCTTTTGTGTTGGAGTATACACTTTCAATATTCATTTTCCACACTTCAGAATAAAATATATGAACATTAAGTCACTACAATAAGTTGAAAAACAAGATTACTGTTTTCACATCCTCTGTGAGTTGCTAATAATCTTGCTGTTATCCTGACATTATGGTCAAGAGATATTGTTTTTAATTATTCAGAAGGAATGTACCCAACACGATGAGTTTTTCAAAAGGAAGAGAGAAGAGGGGAGACTAGGATTTTACTGGAGTGAGTGTGATGTCTTCTTATACTTTTCATTATGGAGAATCTCAGAACTATTCAAAAATCAAGGAAATATTGCAAGGAACTGCTGGGACTCATCACCAGCTTCAACAACCTGCAACCCAGGGTTGGTCCTACCCCACTCATCCCAACCCTAGGATGCTTTGAAGCAAGCCCCAGACACCACATACTGGGTTTTGTTAATACTGTAAAGGGTTACTGTTAAGGGGTAGGATCTCTGTTGGGCTTCCCAGGTAGCTCAGTGTTAAAGAATCTGCCTACCAATGCAGGAGACATGGGTTTAATCCCTGGGTCAGGAAGATCCCCTGGAGAAGGAAATGGCAACCCACTCCAGTATTATTGCCTGGAGAATCCCATGGACAGAGGAGCCTGGCAGGCTGTGGTCCATGGGGTTGCAAAAGAGCCAGACAGGACTTAGCAGCTAAACAATAACAACAACAACAACAGGATCTCTGTCAGCAGCTTCTCTCTTTATTTCAGTGAAACCAAGAGATGAACTTCAGCTCCACCCATCCCCAGGAGGCCCGGGACGCAAGTCAGTTCCCAGATCTGGGCCGCCTGGACCTTTTGCTGCAGCCCGGACAGAAGGCCTGTCTTCGAGTTAATGAAGGGGAGCAGGGATCGGGGGCTACATGCAAGGCCTTGTTCAAGTGCACCTTGGACCCCTCCCCCTACCCCATGGGAAAAACACTGCATCTGTAAGAAATGACCTTTGGAGAAAAACTCATCTGATGCCATCATTTAAGATCAGCTTAAAATTATACATGGGGTTTTCCACAGCCATCACGAGTGAAACCAGTTTGGCCTTTGTGCTGCAGCTCTGACGGTCTGCCCCCCACACCACCCCTCCACCTTCATCTCCACCCAGTGCCTCCCCACTCACACTGAGCAAGTCACCCCAGGAGGCGCCCTAGCTGGGTCCCGTGTGCCAGGTCCTAGCGCCTTCACAGCCTCTGATCTCTCTTTCCGGAATATACCACTCCCCTCCCACCAGCTACACACCTTCTAGTTCTTCAAAGTTCAGCTTTCGTCACCTCCTCCAAAAAGCCTTTACTGGACTCCTCAAAAAAAAAAAAAAAAAAAGCCATCCCCTTCGACTTCCTTCATAGTCCAATGGTTAAGAATCTGCCTTGCAGTGCAGGGGATGCAGGTTCAATCCCTGGTTGGGGAACTAAGATCCCACGTGCCGAGGAGGAGCTAACCCCATGAGCCAAAACTAGAGAGTCCGTGCCCCATGGTGAAAGATCCACATGCCGCTATGAAAATTCCATGGGCCACAACTAAGACTCGACGAAGCCAAAGAAATGAATAAAAAACAAACAAAGCCATCCTCCGCTGATACAGCGCCTCACATGCTTACCACTTTATCATTTTTTCCAACAAATATTTACCAAGCTCCCACTATGTTTCAGGTACTGTTCTACCCACTAGTGATATAAAAGCGTAAAGAAAAAATATAAACTAGCATGTGCTGTCCTGGAACTTCTATTCCAGTGGGGGAAGACAGAAAATAAACTTGTAATAAGGAAGTAAAATAGCCTCAGGTTCTGATAAGTGCTATAAAGAAGATAAAATAGAAAAACATGGTAAATATGGAACAGGGGTTTCTGATTCAGGTAGTGTGGTTAGGGAGAGACATTCAGCTTGTGTCACGGCCTTAAAAAAATGGCCACAAGATTCTTTAACATTCCTCCTATTGAGAGGTGAGGTCTACGTCCTCTGCTTTTCGATCTGGGCATGCTTCTGACTACTTCAACCAATACAGTGCATCAGAAGTGACACCAGGAGAATTCCAGAGCTAGGGGGCAAAAGGCCATGGAGTTCTTGGTCTCCAAGAACACCCACAGTGAAGCCATGAGCTGCCATGTGAGAAGTGTGACTAGCCTGAGGCTGCCATGCTGTGAGGAAGTACAAGGAGTAAGAGAGGCCACGCGGAGGTACTCTGCTAAACCGTCCCAGATAAACTGAGGGTTCAAGCCTTCCCAATGCAGGTGCCCAGAGCCTCCAGATAAGTCCAGAGCCTAGTTGCAGGTCACCCCCAAACTTTATGTTTTCTCACCTGTGCTGGAGCAGAAGCAAGCCAATCTGCTATGCCCTGTCTGTACTCTTGTACTCCCAGAATCCATGAACATAATAAAACCCTTCCTTTGTGTCCTTAAGTTTTACAGTGGCTCATGAAGCAACAGTAACCAAAACATACTGAGTCTTGAATGATGAGAAAGAATAGACATGCAAAGAGCTGGATGTGAGGACCACAGCAAGTGCAAATGTCCTGAGGCAAGACCATGCTCAGCCTCTTGTGAAAGAGGTAGGGACGGGGTTATAGACCAAGTAAACAGTGAGGATTTTATTTTAAGTGATACAGGAAATCATTGGAGGGTTTTGAACAGGACAACAACATGACCTGATTTATGCTTTAAAAAGATCCCATAGAGACTTCCCTGGCGGTCTGGTGGTTAAGACTTTGCCTTCCAATGCAGGGGGTGCAGGTTCAATCCCTGGTCGAGGAGCTAAGATTGCATGTGATTCGCAGTCAAAAAACTAAAACATTAACCAGAAGCAATATTGTAACAAATTCAATAAAGATTTCAAAAAATGGTCCATATCAAAAAAATTAAATATAAAAAAAATTTTTTTTAAAGATCCTTCAACCATATCTATCAAGTGTTGTCAGGATATGGAGAAGCTAGAGCTTTCATCCACTGCTGATGGGGGCATGCAGTCTCTAAGAAAGGAATGCTGTGTCGTTTCTTTCACAATGTCCCCAGAAAACACTGGCTGTGAGGGGCAGGCTGCCTGGCATCCACAGCTCTGTCCTAGTGTTCACGGGGCCTCTCCCACTGCCCTCGGAACCTCTGAACACCCCACCAGCCCATCAGTGGCACTAAGAGCTCTTTTCCCTACCTTCCTGCCTCCCCTCTTCCCTCTTCTCTTTTCTCACGGGTAGCCCAGCCACCTAACAAGTCTTCCTGCCTCTACCCTCCCCCATCATCCAATTCTCCATACAGCAGCCCAAGGGATTTTTGTAAATAAATTCTAATTCAAGCAAAATGTACATGAAGTACAGTGCACATGTCATAAGTGCACAGCTTGGTGACATTTCACTAAATGAACTTATACCCATGTCACCAGCCTCAAGATCAAGTCAAGAAGCATGACCAACACTCAAGAAGCCCCCCGGGGACCCTTCCAGTGACTACCCTGCACCCTCAAGGCTAACTGTTGTCCTGGCTTCCAACAGCATAAACCAGTTCTGCCTGACTTTGAACTTTATAATCACTGAAATGTACAATTTGCGTTCTTTTGTCTCCAGTTCCTTTTGCTCAACATTATGTTTCTGAAAGTTTCTATGTTGTTGCATGGGCAGCTGCTGCTGCTGCTAAGTCGCTTCAGTCGTGTCCGACCCTGTGCAACCCCAGAGTTTACTCCTTTTTATTGCTGTCTACTAACCTGTTGTGTGAATTTGTTGTTCAGTCACTCAGTCATGTCCAATTCTTTGCAACCCCGTGGACTGCAGAACACCAGGCTTCCCTGTCCTTCATCATCTCCTGGAGCTTGCTCAGACTCATGTCCATTGAGTCAGTGATGCCGTGTAACCATCTCATCCTCTGTTGTCCCCTCCTCCTCCTCCCCTCAATCTTTCCCAGTATCAGGGTCTTTTCCAATGAGTCGGCTCTTCGAATCATGTGGCCAAAGTATTGGAGCTTCAGCTTCAGCATCAGACTTTCCAATGAATATTCAGGGTTGATTTTCTTTAGGATGGACTGGTTGGATCTCCTTGCAGTCCAAGGGACTCTCAAGAATCTTCTCCAGCACCACAGCTCGAAAGCATCAATTCTTTGGCGCTCAGCCTTCTCTATTGTCCAACTCTCACATCTGTACATGACTACTGGAAAAACCATAACTTTGACTATACGGACCTTTGTCAACAAGGTGATGTCTCTGCTTTTCAATACTCTGTCTAGGTGTGTCATAGCTTTTCTTCCAAGGAAGAAACATCTTTTAATTTCATGTCCTGGGGCTTGGCAAGCCAGCTTGGCAAGCCAGGCTGTCTCTGCTTCCCTCCTCCCTAGATGTGGTCGTTGTCAGGGCCTACAGCTCAGACAAGCTTCCATGCTACAGGATGCTTCTTCCTTCTGCTCAGATCAGCTAGGGTTGAGCTAGGCCTGGCCATTGAGCCAGCAAGAGAGAACCAGGTAACCATGCAGGTGACAAGAAACCCCTGGGCACACAGTCACCAGCCACTTAGAGACCCCTATGCAGGTGGGTCTCTAGACCCCACTTAGCACCAACTCCCCTCCCCACCCTGGTCCAGGCCTCCTGCATTATAGAACAATTATTTCTCAAAAAACGTGACTATGCCATTCCCTCTATTCTTTTTCCCATCACTTTATGTTCAAATTTAACAATAACTTGTAGTCACTGTAGAAAATTTGGAAATTACCAAAAAAGTATAAAAAGGAAATGTAAATTACCTATAATCGGAAGCTAAGGATTTTCCACTGGTAACATAACCCTGTGTTTCCTTTCAGTATTTTTTCTACGCACACATTTCGCTGCATGTATTCCTGATAAAATCATAACCTCACCACATTTCCAGGTGTTCCCCACTCAGAGAGAGAAACAGGTGTTTCTGGTGGGGTTTTACCTGGGCCCCTGCCCTTCAGATCTACTTAAAATGAAGGGTGTCCTCTGGGTGGGCGGGCCCTTTGAGTGCCCATGGAGGTGACCAGCTGGGCCTCAGCCCCTCCCCCACCTAACCCGCCCCAGACCCCGAGGCCTTTTGTGTGCCCCAGGCCTCCTATGAAGCCATCAGGGGCCCAGTGTGCTTTTGTAACCTGATCACCTTCATCCTCGAGTCCCTGCAGCTTTCCTTAACAAGGCCAAATTTATGTGCCCCAAAGGGAACCCAAGCTGCGGGTAAACCCCTGCCCGGAACTCACCCACCACCACCCCCAAAAGCCACAAGGCATTTACAAAAGGGGTCGGGTGAGCTTTGATAAAACTGAAGCAGCCCCGGGTGTCAGGTCGGAAACTCCACCTCTCTAAGTTCTGGGGACACAAGACAGGGAGTCATAAACAGGAAGCATTATCCACCGCGCCTACTGGACGGCAGGCGGGGCTGCTGGATGAGTTGAGTCTGAAAACTAAAAGAGGTGCTGCGTGAGTGCTCAGGGCCACCTCACCATAGTGCTGTCACGCTGCAGGGTGCTGGGTGTGGCTGCTAAGTTGCTACTTGGACTTGGCAGTTGGGTGAAGTCCAAAGCAGTTATGATGCTCAGCTCAGTAGAGAACGGACAGGCAGACACCCCACCCCGACCTCACCCCCAAGCCAGGGAGGTAAGAGGGCGGTGCAGGTATTCAGATATGTTGAGAAGGGGAGTAGGCCCAACTCCCAAAGCCCCGACTCTTCCATGGCAGGAACCTGGCCCCTGGCCTAGAGCTGGGGGAAAGGTGAGAGGCTCCATGCCCATGCCCAGGAAAGCTGTTCCTCACTCTAGTCTCTGGACAGCACCTTCCTGGAGCAACAGAACACAGGAAAATTGAATTTCCCAGCACAGCCATGCAGTTCTACAACTACGCCTCTCAGAAAGTGATGCTTCCAGGAGGATTTTGCTCACCCCCAGCAAGGGTTGGACAAAAGACTGGTGGGGAGAGGAGGGGAAGGTGAAGCACAGGGCCATCATGGGAATAGCTGGGAGGTACCCCATCTGATCACAACTTCACCCACAGAGCATGGTTCCGAGGGAGCCGCCTCTAGTCACTTCTTCTGCCGCTTCTGGTCAAATCCCATCCACTGAGCTCCACCCAGATCTGCTATCAACTCCGTCTGAAGCCGGACTCCAGAATCAGGGTATCAGAACTGCACAAGATGTTGAGCCTTGCTACTCAAGCGTTTCCCAAAGTATATGTTGTGGAAGCCAGTGGGATAGGCAAAGGAGTTCCTTGGTTAGGTGACTTTGGGAAACACTGTGTAGTAGAGGTGACCCCAACTCTTGACCCCTCCTGAAACCCACGCCCTTGGCCATGGAGTTTCAGTGTCTTCTCACGGCAGGTAGGTGACCTGCTCGGCCCTTAGCCGGTGGACTGATACATGCTCACAGACCTGAGGGAAGCAGAGGTTTGCAGTGAGCTGGGACTTTGCTCTCTTGAGCCTCTGCCACCATCACAAGAACATGCCCAGGAAGGCTGCAGGAGGGTGGGATACAGGTGGGACAGAGCAGATTTGCTGTAAGCATCCCAACCAGGACCAACTCAGATGGCCCTCTAACCAGCCACCACCAGTCACGAGGGTGCCCAGCCAATCCCCGGAAGATATGAGACACTTGAACAAGAAACATGAAAACCATTGAGGTTTTCTAGCACTGTCGAAGCAAAAGAAAACTGTTACGACCCTGCCTGCTAGAATTGTCCAGAGTCACAAGGTACTCTAGCATATTAAAGGCCCTGAGAAGTTCTGTAGTAGAGAAACCTGTTTAACTTTGCTGAACCCAACATTTCCCAAACACATGTGCTCATGGAAGCCTTGTCTCCCAGGTAACATTTTACAGAAGTCATATTCAGAGGAATGCACATCAGTGAACACTAATGAATGCTCACCCTTCATTTTATAGACGAGGAAACCAGACCCAGAAAGGGGGCTCTCCTGGCTTCTGGGTCATCGTTGCTTCCCCTCATGACATTCCCATTTCCTCTAGGCAATGGCCGTCTCTCCCTTTACTGAACTGAGGTCTGAACCACACAACTTCACATCTGACTATTTACTGTATATTGTTTTCTTTCTTTTTTTTTTTATAGTTGTTTTACAATGTTGTCTTCGTTTCTGCTGTACAGCAAAGTGATTCAGTTATACATACATGATATATATAAATCTATTCTTTCTTTTTCAGATTCTTTTCCATTATAGTTTCTTAACAGATATTAAATGCAGTTCTCTGTGCCATACAGTAGGACTTTATTGTTTATCTATTTTATTATAGTATGTTGTATTTGTTAATCCCAAACTGTTAATTTATCCCTCCTCTCCCTTCCCTTTTGGTAACCATAAGTTTGTTTTCTATGTCTGTAGGTCTGTTTCTATTTTATAAATAAGTCCATTTCTATTATTTTTTAAGATTCCACATATAAGTGATATCATATGATATCTGTCTTTGTCTGGCTTACTTCACTTAGTATGATAATCTCTAAGTCCAGTATGTTGCTTTCTAATTCAACAAAAGAAGTTTTCTTGAGCAACTACTACATGCAAGATGCTAAGCACCAAGGACCTCCAGAAAAGATAGTCCTTAGCTTCTAGCAGCTCACAGTGCAGTGGAGGAAGAAGGCAAAGAAAAAGAGCCTGTGAAGGGACACATTGGGTGCCATGGGGCAGGCAGGCTGAAGAGGTGACATATATATCAAGGAAAGCCTCATGGAGGAGCTGACATCTGAACTGAGTCTTGAAGAATGAGTAGGAGTTACCTGCATAAGAAAGATAAGATAGGGTGGGATGGTGGGGGAGGCATGGGGGAGGAACTGGAGGAACTGAGAGTGAAGCCTAAGTGAGTCAGCAGTCAGCTAATTGCAACAGAAAGGGATTCCTTGTAGGATATTAAGAGGCTAACAAGCTTATGTGGAGGACTGAAGAGATCCACTCTGTGCTGAACTTTCAGGAAAGTCCCCCAAAGTCACACCATAGAACTGAGCTCTCATGATCAGGGAGCCATCACATAATCAGAAACCTTCAATGCCAGGTTGAGAACCATGTGGCCTCAGCTGTGATTCACATCAGCAAAAGGCATGCCTCCCTTCCTCTTTCACTGAGATCCAAAGTCAGCTTTCACACAAGAATGTCTGATTGGCTGAACCTCATCATACCTCAAACCCTAGCTGCAAGAGAGTCTGGGAAATGCCCTGTTTAGCTCTCTAACAGAGGTTGACATGGATGCCAAACATCAATTCACCTCATTTTTCTCAAAAGTGCACTTAAGGAAAGCCAGTTTGGCATGTATTTAAGGCTGATCTTTCCAGAAAATATTCTCAGCTCTTACAGCTCCTTTTTACTGTCTCCCTCATGACGCCTGCCCCCACTTCTAGGCATGCCATAGGTGCTCGTTAAAGACCTCCAAAAAGCCTAAGCTGATTAACCAGCCTCCTCACTGCTTGATCTCTGGGGTGGGCAGGTATCAAGATGAATAAAGGCAACCTTTTTTTTTTTTTCCAGTCTTGCCTGGAATAAATTGCTACTTTCTTGAACACACAGAAGGATGTATTATTATGAAGGGGTTCTGTATTATTACTGAGAACAATTGTTCAGAAGCCAGAAGCCTAGAGCTGACGAGGTTATATTCTCTGAGGAGAAATTCCAGAAACCATTACTCATTAATTTTTTTGCTTGGGAAAAGAAACTTTGCCTTCTCCTGCATGGCTTGCCACCCCAGGAAGAACTTGACCCTCCACGTTTGCACTGCATTGGTGAGTCAGTGACTGAGAAGGCAGTAGCCTCCATTCAGATGCCAAAGCCGGCAGGTGGTCACTGGATGAGGCCTAGTCAGCACTCCACAGAGGTGCACTCTGGGAATGAAGGTTTGGCTTGGGAATGCCAAACAAACATGTTTCCAGGGAATCCCCATTTGCCCAGCCCTCCTTGGCAGGGCAGGGACTGATCCAGTGGCACAGTGCTTTTGTCACTGTCCGACCAAACCCCTCACGTTCTGCCCTGAAGATGGGGAAACCAGGGCCTCTGGAATCCAACATCTGTCCAGGCCCACAGGAGGCGCGGGAGGCCTAATTAATTTATGTCTGTGGAGCACCTGTACAGCCTCAAATGAGAGGTGTAAGGCGACCACAAGCCCAATTAATTACCACCATTGATGGAGGCTTCGGGCCCCACCTCCTCTTTCACTTCAGCTGCCTAGCCCTGTCTCACAGCAAAAGCAGGCAGGTGCTGACTGAGAAGGGGAAAGTCAACAGGTAAGCCAGAGATCCTGGCTAGGGTCTTAGCTCCCCATGGCAAGCTGCCATGAACAATCAGTCACTGGAGGTTTCCTGGATCTCACCATTTTCCTCAGAGAAAATGACTCTAGTATGAGTCTTCCTCAGATTATAAACCTTTTCTCTCAGAATGAGGTACTAGTGCCAAGCTGAGACACCTTCCTCAGATTTTGGCCTCTGCTTTAAAGCGGGCCTGGATCCCCCAAGAATACATGTAAAGCCCAGCCACTCCAAGGGCCATATTTAAACTCGCCACCATCAAGCGCGGGGCAGGGAGGAAAAGGAGAAAATGTACATACAGAAGTATGTGGTTTTATGAAAGCAAAGTGAATGCCCAGTCATTCATAAATGGAGTGTGCCAAACGGGGGCTATTTCACATTTGATTCCTTGTACATTTTATGGCAGAAGAGCTCACTGGGTGTTTCATTTTCCAGCTCCAAGCACGGGCTCCCTGGTGGAAATTCCAGACTGCCGGGGTGTCCATGCCTTTGCCCACAGGTCACCAGAGCTCAGCCAGTCAGGAGGCTAGCAGAGCTGAGACAAGCATGCGGGTGTGAAGCTAGGGTGGCCAGGCAAGGTTACACAGCCTGTGTCTGCAAGATCAGGGTCTACGTGGCTCGGGTTTGCATAGCACAGGTCTACAAGGCCAGATTCTTGCCACATCAAGATCTGCATCATCAGAGGCTGCATGGTCCAGGTCTGCTTGGCACCTATGTTGCCACCCCTTTAATCAAACTGAGACCTCCGGACCCGGAAGAGAGACACTGCTCAGCTTCTAACAAAGCCTGCAGAAGGCAGGAATGGGGGCCACGCTGGGGAGCTGAGGGGTTAGATCTGAGCGCTCCCCTGGGGTCACAGGTCCTTCCGGGACCTCTGAGCAGGGAGCCAGTTTCCTCCTCCTGCCTGGGGGCCTGTGGTCCATTCCATCATCTCAGGCATCCACCTCCTGCTTTTCCTTTCACCACCAGCTGCTTCCCTGTCGCTGGGGACAGGAGGCAAGACAAGGAACGGAGCTGTGCTCAGCAGCCCAGGCAGGCGATCCCTGCCTCTGTGGGTGACAACGCGGGGTTGTTTACCTTACCTCTCCTGACCTCGGAGAGCAGGGGGCTCCAGCCACATTGCTCTGGCAGGCGAAGGGCCCGGGCCAGCTGGCCTCGCAGGCTGGGGAGAGACACACTCAGAAACACCACTGCGAAAAGAACTGTCAGCCTTCATTATTAATATCCAGTGTTAATATTTAATGTCAGAAAACTGCAGCTCCCTTCTCTGCACCATCACCAGACCCGCACGGGTCATGCCAACCAGAACTCTTCCATCTCAGCACCCCTCTAGCTACGTGTCAAGACCCACAGAGAGGTTTGGGTTTCCTTAAAATACCAGGTGCCAAATGAATCCTAAAAAAAGAAAATGAAAACTAAATAAGACTCAGAAAGGATGTTATTGCTTTTGAAATCAATCCTGTTCCTTAAACGTCTCTCATACTCCATGTTTGGATGCCAGAAAGTTTAGAAATAGGGTAAGGCAGAAGTGTAACCTTTAAGATAGGGAAGATTGGAGGAATTTCCTGGTGGTCCAGTGGTTAGGACTCCTTGCTTTCACTGCTGGGGGTGCCCAGGTTCCATCCCTGATCAGAGAATTAAAGATCCCACAAGCTGAGCTGTGCTGTGGGGGGGGGGGGGGGGGGGGAGGGAAGATAAGAGCTCTGCAGAGTATTTTGTGCATTGTTGAGAGTCCAGATATATTTCTTAATCAGCAGCAGCAATGAAGTATGGATACAACCAACAAAATCCGAATGATCTGATGGACACCGCAAGATGAACGCAAGATGTTGAATGAATAGAATTATTTACTGCTTAAGCAATCAACTAACTCTTACCTATCAGAACCAGCTTGTTTCTCAACCTGAAACACTCTGTTAGCTTTTGGGGTAGGACAGTCCTTCATTCCACCGAGCTGTCCCACACACTGTCCCTGCCCATTCACCCCATGCAGTTGTGATCCATTTCCAAACACCCTCCCACCAGAGTGGCGGGTGGCACAGCCCCAGGACTGGGAACCCCCAATCCAGGTACACTGGGCCACCGATGTGGACCAGGCACAGAAGTGTAAAGGCAAACTCAGAAATGACCCAGGCAGGGACTTCTTTGGTGGTCCAGTGGCTAAGACTCTGAACTCCCAATTCAGGAGCCTGGGTTTGATCCCCGGTCAGGGAACTAGATCCCGCATGCCACGACTAAGAGTTCTAATGCCGAAACTAAAAAAAAGGTCCTGCATGCCACAACGAAGATGAAAGATCCTGCATGCGGCAACTAAGAGCCTGCACCTCCAAATAAATAAAAAGTATTTTTTAAAAAGAAGAGAGAGAGATGACCTGGGCACCAGGCCAAGCCAGTGGAGCCAGGCCATGCTCATGCTAAAGCATTCGGGAAGGCAACAGAGTCTGGGACTGGCCTCCACAAAGTGACCCAAAGGGATAGCCTGCCCGCACACCCACGCCGCTCATGCCCCACCCCCACCGCTGGGCACAGGGCTCCACCCTTCTCCACTGGGAGTGGGCTGCCACCTCCGTCTGCAGGTGGGAGTGGTCATGGCTTGTAAAGCTTTCATCTTTTCGACATCAAAGAAGGACCTCACAAAAAAGCCCTGGGCACAGTTTTCCAGGATCCAGGAAACCGGATGAGTCACCTGTGTTGGCACCAGCCCGGGGTCCCAGCTTGTCTTCCTTGACCTGAGCCACACCTACCCAGGCCTGAAACCTCAACTCACCACCAGCGACCCGGCAGGCCTTCTTAAAGAACCAGTTAGTTACCAGAGCCGAGTCCCTGCTTGGTTGGGAAAGCCACTTACAGGAATATAAATAGAAGATGATTTCATTTCCAGGGAATCTTCTCCCTATAAAGTTTTTTATAATATTTTATTGAGAAATAATTTATATCCAGTAAAATGCAGAAAACTTAAGTGTACAACCTGATGAATTTTTACATATGTATGCACTCATGTGCCTTATAAAATTTTAAGGAAGCATAGAAAAGAAATTTTAATTAAAATACACACACACAGTAGCTGGAATAGCTAAAAATAAAAAGAGTGATAACACCAAATGTTGGCAAGGAGGTAGAGAGATGGGAATTCCCATACATCTTAGATAGGAGTAGAAAGTGGTATAACCACTTGGGAAAATGACTTGGCAGTTTCTTATAAAAATTAAACAGATACCTGCCCCATGACCTAGTCTGAGTATTTACCCAAGAGAAATGAAAGTATATGCACATGAAAGTTCACCGCAGCTTTATTTGTCATAGCCCCAAACTGAAACAATCCAAATATTCACCACCAACTGTATGGATCAACTAATCGTGGTGTAGCCACACAGTAGAATACCAGTCATCAATAAAAGGAATGAACCCCTGATACATACAACATGGATGAATCTCAAAATAATCAGGCTGAAAGAGGCCAGAGAGTACTTACTGCATGATTCCATTTATATTAAACAGTAGAAAACGCAAACCATTCTACAATGACAGGAAGCAGATCAGCGGTTGCCTGGGGATGGGGTCCAGGGACAGGCAGGCAGGAGCAGTGACAAGGGAGGGCATGAGGAAACATTGGGAGCGATGTATACATTCATGATCTTGATTATGGTGACGGTTGCACGGGTGGATGCATATGTCAAAACGTATCAAATTGTATAATTTAAATAAGTGCAGTTTATTGTATGTCAATTATACCTCGATAAAGCTGTATTTTTTAAGATGTGTGTTTCGCTGCATGAAAATCATACTTCAATTTTTTTTTTTTTAATGCTGAATTCACCACCACTCCCTCCTCCTCAAAAAAAAGAAACAAGCAAAAAATACATACAACAAATATGGGTTCTTGGGAGTCCACATATCCTCTCGTCTTTGGGATCAAGCAAGAGAAATTCTACCTTAAGCTCAAGGCAGTGTAACAGAAGCGTGGCCACCACACCATGGCAGAGGCACGAAGGCAAATCGACGTGTCTGAGCCCAGACCTGTCTTCCCGAGACGTGGCTCCAACTCCTGCTTGTATTGTTAAGCTGAAGGGCACGTTATAACCAGACAATTATTCTCGGGGTTAGCCTAGTATAATGCGTTCATTTCCACCTTGTCCCCTCTCGGCTACTTCCTTCTTGGGTGAGTATTCATGGCTGGGGCACGGCAGGAACTCCACACCAGCAACCAAAATCCTGTACCGTGACAACTTCATCTCTTAATTACAGTAAACATTTACATAATGCTCGGGCCCAGCCAGTGCAGAAAGATTCGTTAATGCAGAAACATGCCCTTTAACCATCCCGTTTTATTACACAAACCCCCTGGGGACCCGAGCAGCCCAAGATTTGCAAAAGATGATGAGAAATTGGCTGAGATATTAAGCCCCTTTCCAGGTGCAATTAAAAGCAGGCTGGAGAAGCTCCCGCTTTCACAGATATGGATTTTTTTTTTCATCCTGAATCCACACAGTAAGGATTCCAGGTGCCTAGTTGCCGTCAGAATTCTAACATTTGCTGGAGATGGGGTTTTGTTTTTATTCTCATTTTCCCACTCTCCATTTCTGAATTGACAACCCTGCAGGTTTTGCCGGGAGGTCTAATATTTCCATGGATGCCCAAGCACAGGGCCAGTTGGAAATAAACCCAGCAGCCAAGACCGCCATGAAAATTATGAACATTCCTCTTGCTTCCAGCCTTTGATGCTTTAAAACAGACCCTCTCGGGAGAGAGCAACTTTAATCACATTTTCTAGAGTAAAACCCAGCTTGCCTGGGGAGGGACAGCCCAGGCCTGGCTCGAAGCTGGTGAGGAGGTGCTGGAGTGCCATGGCGGACTCCCCACTTTCAGGAGAATTAGGACCAGGGGACACTGAAGGTCACTACAGGAGGAGGAGGAGAGAGTGTGGGCTTTGGGAAAAGTCAAACCTGAGCTTCCTCCAACTTCCCATGCCTCCTCTCCACTCCCGACCTCTTCCCCTTGTGTGATCTTGGAAAAGTGATCCCCCCTCCTCTGTGCCCCGGTTTCACCATCTTTAACACAGGGATAACTCTCTCTACTCTGCAGGGATGTCGAGTGGCTTTGGTGACATAGCCCCGTACAGAGTCTCCTGCCAGGGCCAGCAGGTCAGAGCCACACACGCCACACCCAGTGGCTTCTCAAAGGTCCGTTATCATTTTCTTACTATGACCAGTTTTACGGCATCTTCTCAAAGCTCAGGCAGCCAGAAAGATCCTTCATGCCACCTTTCCAGCTACGAAATGATGCTTTAGGGCTCTCACAACCTTCTTCTCCCCTTGTGGCTGGAAAGGATGAGTTCTAGAACAAATCAGCTTGGGAAAGCCACCTCCAGTGTTGGCACCCAGACTGGCAGGAAAGGTACCTGGCCCCAGGCTGAGGGCAGAAGTGGCAGCACTGAGCAGCTAGCAGTCCCGGGGGTGGGCGTGGCTCCCTGATGGGAGAGCAACCAGATGGAAGCGGGTTGGGGAGGCAAGCTGAAGATAAGGCCAGCCAGGAACCCAGAGGGAAGTTCAAGGTCTGAGAAAAGCAAGATCCAAGGCCAATCCTAGGGAGAGGCAGGTGCCCTGGCACGGGCTCTGCCTCACCCACAGACACATGCGATAGCAAATACCATATCCGACGACAACTCTGTTATTTATTTCACAGACGTTAATAAAGCATTTTGGTTGTGCTGGGCATTGTTCCAGCACTTTACAATCATGACTTCATCTCACCCTCATAACGACCCCATGAGACAGAACTATAATGATTCCCATTTTACAGGTGAGGCAATCAAGGCTCAGAGAAGTTCATTAACTCATCTAAGGTCACACAGTAAGAAGGTGGCAGAATCAGAATTCAAATACAGGGAGTAGGGCTACAGAGCCCACACTCTGACCCATCGCAGATAATACTTGCCAGGGGACTCATGAAGGGGCTCAGTCGGAAGGATCTTAAGGGGTAGGTGAGGGGAAGTAGGGAGACAGGCAAAAGGCTTTGCAGGTAGGGGCAAGGATGTAAACAAAGACGGGGCAGAAATGAGTGCCACGTGGCTGGTCAGGAAGGACAGAGAGAAAAGAGTTTGTGAGAATCTAAAAAGGAATACAGGTAGATAGACGTAGATAGACAACTGAATCACTTTGCTGCACACCTGAAACTATCACCACATTGTTATGACCCCCAGGGAAACTAGTCTTAGCATGAGGCTGATGTGGGGCTTGCAGTCGAGGTGACAGGGCTACATGTGACAAAGGACAGGGATCCAGAATGGCCACCCTAGGAGAATGCTGGGCTGTGGGAGTGGGAGGCACACCGAGATGGGCTGTAAAAGAGAAAGAGCAGAGACAACTTCCTCCTTAGCAGCCTGGAGGCTAAGGATGGTGCATGTGTTGGGGGAGGGGTGGAGGTACCCTGTCCTTGTCCCACCTCTGGGAAATACCTGCAGGGGACACCCAGTATGAGGCAAGGGAACCAGGTGTCAGTATGTGGACAGTTGAGGGCAAAAGCACTATCCAGAGGACCTGGAAAAGTGGATTCTGAGAACCAGACTGAGGGAGTTCCCTGGCAGTCCAGTGGTTAGGACTCCAGGCTTTTACTGCTGAGGGCCCAGCTTCGATCCCTGGTCGGGGAACTAAGATCCCACAAACTGCACAGTGTGGCCAAAAAAAGAGACCAGATTGTATTTTAAATGGTGCTCAGTTTACCAGAAGGAAGCTAGAAGATGGTTTGGGTGGCTCCATTGCAGGTAGATTTTAAGACAAGGAGCCCAGAGCCAGAACTTCCTGTGTGTTTCTGTTATCTACCGCCAGGCAAGGCACCATCCCCATATTCTGTAGCTTAAAATAAATGCTTGAGTGGGTGCTCAGTAGCTCACTCGTGTGTGACTCTTTGCAACCCCATGGACTGTAGCCCACCAGGCTCCTCTGTCCATGAAATTCTCCAGATAAGAATACTGGAGTGGGTTGCCATTTCCTACTCCCAGAGATCTTTCCAACCCAGGGATCGAATCTGTGTCTGTTGAGTCTCCTGCAGTGGCAGGTGGATTCTTTACCAGGATGCCACCTGGGAACCCCCGTAAAATAAGCAACAAACATTTATTTGCTCACAATTCTGTAATCTGAGGATCAGCTGAAGCAGCTCAACCGGGGCTGGAAGACCCATTTCCTAAGAAGCCGACAAGCTGATGCAGGCTGCAGTCTCACAGAAATTCACTCTATCACAGCTCTGAAGACCTCAAGTCCAAAATCAATGTGTCGTCAGAGTTGGTTCCTTCTTGGAGGCGCACAGGGAAAGCCTGTTCTGGGCCTCTCTCCCAGCTTCTGCGTGGTGTTGTTGTCTGTGTCGTCCCCTGATCTCTACCTCTGCTGTGACATGTCATGTCTATGTGTGGTCTGTGTCTTCACTCCCTCTTCTTCAAAGGACACTTGGCATTGGATTTGGGGCCCACCCTCATCCAGTATGGCCTCAACTTGATTAATCTGCAACCACTCTGCTTCCAAAGAAGGTCAATAATTCATAGGTGCTGGGGGTTGGGACTTCAACAGATCTTTCCTGGGTAGGAGAGAGGTGAAGTAAAATGCAAAGGAGGCTTTTCAGGTGACTCAGTGGGAAAGAATCCGCCTGCAATGCAGAAGACCTGAGTTCAATCCCTGGGTCAGGAAGATCCCCTAGAGGAGGGCATGGCAACCCACTCCAGTATTCTTGCCTGAAGAATTCCACGGACAGAGGCTACAGTCCCTGGGGGTCGCAAAGAGTCGGACACGACTTCAACAGATCTTTGCTGGGGGGAGGAGGAGGGGAATCATTCAATACTTCTTGGCAGGAGGAATGACAAGGACTTCACAGCCATCTTTAACCACCCTCCTCCCCAGCAATCTGAGTGATGACAACAGGAAGGAAAATGAGGCAGCGAGCTGGAAGGGAACGAAGTCATAACGTTTATGTTATCACAGCAGCTGTTCCTGTGGGCAATGGGGAAGGGATACAATCCCACTGAGGACCTCAGGGGACAGCGTAGGAGAAACCTCAAAGTTTCCCCAACCGAGGGATGGGTGGCAGAGTATTAAATAGCTGATCCCCTGCATCGGTGCCCCAAGGGTGCTGCCTGAAAAACTCCCTCAGGGACTTTCCTGGCTGTCCAGTGGTTAAGACTCTGCATACACTTCCACTGCAGGGAGCCTGGGTTCCCTTCCAGCAGCCACTGTGCCCCAACCAGCTGCCTGCAGCCTTGCCTTGAAGCTCTGAAGACTGCTTACTGCCAACACCTGCAGTCAGTGCCACAGAACACACCAAGGCAAGCCAGCGAGAGAAGCCAAGCTGCCCCATAGCAAAATTCTAACTCCCCAGGCTTAGCCACAAGTAAAGGGCTGTGAAGCACGTGGACTACATAGGTGAACCCCAGGGGCCACCCCTCACCATTGAAAACAGACCACAGGGAGCCAGCGAGGCACAACACGAAGACATAACATGGGCTCCCCATGGAGGGGCCGATGGAGGTCGGGTTGGGGACACATCTATTCTGGCCCCGGGGCAGACGAGGAGCCCAGACTATGGCCTCAGCCAGGAAAGGGGGCAGGCCTGAGGCTCCAGGCTGAGTCTCGGGGGAGCAGCCTCGGGGCCTTGGAAGCACACCACAAGCACACCCACTGCTGAGCCAGCCAAGGGGCAGCACATTTCCCATCTAAGCATGGCAGGACCTCAACCTTCATCCAAGCAGCTTTTCCTGCCCTAAAAGGCAGCTCTTCTGTCCAGGCCTTGGAAGGGGAGCAGGCAGGATGCTCTGCCCACTCTGCTTTACACCTTCCGTACCAGGCGCTGGTGGCCTGCGAAGCCGCCTGCGGAAAGCACAGCCGTGAGTTTCTCATGAATGATTTTCAATGATTCTCGCTCTGTCCGTGGGGGGACATCACGTATTGAAAATCCAGCAAAAGCGTAGCCAGCTGAGGGCTGCTCCAGACGGCTGCTTAAAAAGCGGACCACCTAGCCACTGGCCTTCAAATTGTAAGGGGTCCTGGGAAAGAAACAGGCTCCCCAGGGAACTTCCTCAGAGATCCAGTGGCTAAGATTCCACACTCCCAGTGCAGGGGTCTCGGTTCGATCCCTGGTCAGGGAACTAGATCCCACATGCCACAACAAAGATCAAAGATCCTCCCTCAGTGCCTGCCGCAACTAAGACCCAGCACAGTCAAATAAATAAATAAATATTTTTTAAAAAGAAACAGGTTTTCCAGACCAAGGCCTGCACAAGCCCAAGGTCATACCCTCTGCAAGCCAGGCCCCTGTGCACCCACTCAGGGCCTCACCCTCGTGGCCCCACTTAATCCTCCCAACCTGTCATTCACTCGCTTGTTCGTTCATTATGCAACTCATAATCACTAAGTACTTGCCGTATGTCACTCGCTGTTCTAGGCTCTGGGAAACTGTTGTGAACAAAACAGATTTTTTAAAAATCCCTGTAGTCATGGAGCTTACATTCTTGTGGGGGAGAAATGTAGAAAACAAATAAATAAGCAACACATGCAGTATGTTTTATGGTGGGAAGTAGGAAGGAGAAAAATTGAGCAGGGAAGGGAATGGGAAACCCAGGGGCGGCGAGGGGTAGCGGGGGAAGGTTGCAGGTTTTAAAAGAGTCTGTGCTGAGAAGTAGTGGACATTCCAGTAAAGACCTTGGGGGGAGGTGGGAGGGAGTGCTGTGGACAATAAAGAAGAACAGAGCTGGCAACAACTCATACAAAGGCCCTAAGGTGCATTCTAGGACCTACAAGGAGGCCAGAGCGGCTGGAGTGGAGAAGGGGAGAGCAACAGGCCAGGAGCTCAGAGAAGTGAGGTGGGTGGTTCCCTTCCTTGGCTTTCACTCTAGTGCCGTAAGAAGGCTCTGGAGGATTCTGTGTGGAAAGGGACAAGATGGGACTCGGGTTTTAGGAGACCCCTTCTTGGTTGCTGTTTTCAGAGCAGACGGTAGAGGTGTGAGGGCAAAAGGCGGGGGGAACATCAGTGAAAAGACTATACAGCGGTTCTCTGTATATAGATAATGAGGACCACAAATGTTGTAGTGAATGTTATTTCAATAGGAATTGAGTTCAACCTCACCATCAACATTCTGCAAAACCCACATTCGTTCTGCCTGCTTCAAAGATAAAGAAACAGACTCAGACAAGTTAAGTCACTTGTTCAAGTTACCCAGTTGGTAAGCTCTTTCACCAAGAAACATCTGATACAGATCTCCCAGGAGGCCTAGCCATGTTAAAACTCACATTTATCTACCTCCCTCTTTCTGCTGCTCCCTCTTTCCTTTGCGTAAAACGAAAATGGACAAAAAAAATCCTATTTCATCTACTGGTCTTTGGATTGACATCTGATCCTTTCTGGGACTTCTCAAGCTTCTGGTCTTTCCCTTGGGAAGCAAAGCGGCATTAGTCTGGGTCAAGGAGTCTGGGTCGAGGAATCAGATGGGCTGGGCTGAGCTGGGGCTCTGACACCCACTCATGGGCAAGGCAGTTTCCAGAAGCATAAATCCAGGTTTTAGCTCCTCCTCGGGTAGGTTTCTCTCCCCTCCATGGCCCAGACATTAGCCAGGCTTTGACATCCCCAGCCTTTGGGCTTTTGTGGGCAGGGCCACAGCTGAAGTTGCCAGGCACCCAGGGGCCAACCCCCTCTTAGGCTTTTGTTTTCAACTGAAGCCAAAGCTGTGGAAGGATTATATGGGATCAGCCGTTCCCAGAGCCTGTTTTATATACCACTGGAGGTACACAGACCCATGTTTCTTAATAATTATGGTTACGTATTTTGATGTGCTAGGAAAAAGAAAACCAGCACAGCCAACCCATGACTTCATGAATATTATTGCTCAGGAGAAGTCTAAAACATTTAGGGTGTCTTTAAAAAAAAAAAAAAGATGATTTAAGTTTAAAATATTATGTTAATAATAACATAAGTAAGTGTTAGTTACTCAGTCGTGCCTGACTCTTTGCGACCCCATGGACTACAGTCCACCAGGCTCCTCTGTCCATGAGATTTTCCAGGCAAGGATACTGGAGTGAGTTGCCATTTCCTTCTCTAGGGGATCTTCCCAACCCAGGGATTGAACCCAGGTCTCCTGCACTGCAGGCAGATTCTTTACCAACTGAGCTATAAGGGAATCCCAATAATAACATAAGTACTACAAAATACTGCAAATATCATGAAAGAGATACAGAATAATGCTGTGGTAGGTTGTTTCAGATGGGGAAGAGATGAAGGTAAGGGCTTTTCCCCTACCCCAGCCATCTGAACAGGTTTTTGTTAAATATCCTCTTAATATAATGGATGGAACAGGCATGCTACAGAGCATTAGAAAATACAGACCACCAAAAAATGTTAAAATAGAAATCTCACACTCTCACCTTCCAGATATCACCACCATTAACACCTAAGTGCACATCTGTCTTGGTTTTCTACTGCTATGCAGCAAATTACCACAAACTTAGCAGCTTAAAACACCATCCATTTATTACCCACCACTTCTACAGCTTAGAAGTCCAGGTGGACTTTGTTCTCTGCTCTGGGTATTCTAAAGCCAAAGTCAAAATGTCAGCCAGGCTGGGCTTTCATCTGGAAGGTCTGGGGGAGAATCCACTTCCAAGCTCATTCAGGTTATTACAAGAATCTGAGTCCTTGTGGTTGTAGGACTGAGGTCACCATTTCCTTGAGGTCTGTCTCTGGTTCCTGTACATCTTCAAGCCAGGAACAGCACATCTAACCCTTCTCATGCTTCACATCTCTCTGACTTCTCCTACCTAC
Organism: Bubalus bubalis; assembly: GCF_019923935.1. Classification (NCBI taxonomy): domain Eukaryota; kingdom Metazoa; phylum Chordata; class Mammalia; order Artiodactyla; family Bovidae; genus Bubalus; species Bubalus bubalis. The sequence goes on from NC_059181.1 coordinate 39,351,597, forward strand.
CTCTTTTGCCACCAGTCAGGCAAAAGAGGTGGGCAGCAGAGAATGAGATGGTTGGATGACATCACTGACTCAGTGGACACGAATCTGAGCAAACTCCAGGAGATAGTGAAGGACAGGAAAGCCTGGTGCACTGCAGTTCATGAGGTTGCAAATCATCAGACACAAATCAGCGACTGAACAACAAACAAGGGAGAACACTCTGCTTTTAAAGAGCTCATGTGATTAGATTAGGCCCACCCAGATAATCTCCTTACTTTATGGTCAGCTGTGCAGTGGGCTAGTGGTAAAGAACCCGCCTGCCATTGCAGGAGACATAAGAGACGCAGGTTCAACCCCTGGGTCGGGAAGATCCCCTGGAGAAGGGCATGGCAACCCACTCCAGTATCCTTGCCTGAAGAATGTCATGGACAAAGGAACCTGGCGGGCTATAGTGCATGGGGTCATGAAGAGTCAAACATGACTGAAGCAACTTAGCACACACGCACATGCCATGCATGTGACACAATCACATGAGTGAAATTTCATCACAGATGATGTGATTCACAGGTTCCAAGATGAAGGCATGAAATCTTGAGGGACTGTATGTTTAGAACTCTGCCTCCCACAATATTGTTCTGGATCATTCTCTGTATAAATATTTATAAAGATAGATTTTGGTCTTTTTACTTTTTTATTTTGTAATGGGGTATGGCCTATTAACAATGCTATGATAGTTTCCGGTAACAGTGGAAGGATATATTTGTATTGTAGATACAATAAGCCAATTACTTTTTTCCAGTCAAAGATCTCCACCTTTCCATTTCAGTAAATACTCATCTCAACCAATACTCAGAATATATTCAGATTCCCTTAATAGACTCAAAATGTCTTTACAAACCAATAGCCAGTCCAGGCCCAACATTGCAATGCTGTTCTGAAAAAATGTCCCACTTTCTAGATCTATCACGTGACCTCCTTGTGATGTCATTAGCTTGTTTCTCTATGCCCTGTATTTCCTCTCAATAGGAAGTTACACACAAGTGTGGTGGCAAATGTTTAACGCCTGGCTCTCTGAGAGCAAAGCTGGGGTCTAGGGTGTTGGTCAATATCCATGGTATAAATACTTCCACAGTGGCTGATTTCAAGCCACCAATGCAATATCCCTGAATACACAGAGACTTCTCTGGTGGTCCACTGGTTAAGACTACACTCCCAATGCAGAGGGCCCGGGTATGATCCCTGGCCAGGAACTTGATTCCACATGCTGCAACTAAAGATCCCACATGCAGGAACTAAGACCCAGAGCAGCCAAATAAATGAATAAAAATAGATTACATTTATCCCCCAATAAGATATTTTTAAAAAGGAAAAGGAGATGGGCACAATCTGCCAACTCAAACCAGGATAGACCAGTTAGTACACACTGCTTGATGGATAGGAGGAGGTTTGTCAAGAGGAAAAGGTAGAGGATGCTATAAGAAGAAAGACTTAAAGAACCTTGCCGCTCTCCTCCCCAAGACTGTGGAGGAGACAGGATGATAACATGCTCTAGGAGTGGAAGTAACCAGCACCCTCTTGCCTTCAAGAGGAAGGTCCAGGGGTGAAGTGAAACATACAAGCCTTGGTCACGGGAGACATGGTAAAGCTCCCTGTGGCATAGCCCAGCAGGGAAGCTAGTGTGGTAATGAAATCCCCCAGCACCCTGACTCCTCGGGGAGGTCACTCTCCACTGAGTACTGGAAGTCCCCATCAGAACTGAGCTCTAGCTGCCCACAGGAATCATTTGTTTGATAGCCATTTCTTTATTGGTTTCCTTCGCTTCCCTGGCTCATCTCTGCATCCCTCTCCTGGGGCTTCCTGGGACTGCTGCTGCTGCTGCCAAGTCGCTTCAGTCGTGTCCGACTCTGTACGACCCCATAGATGGCAGCCCACCAGGCTACCTCCCCAATAAAGGGGTGGCCCCCAATGCCCTGGATCAGGGCCTGCTTCCCAGACCCAAGCAGAGACAGAAAGAGGCAGCGGATGTGAAGCAGCGTGAAGCTTTTCACGTTTTCTACTTTTTAACAAAGGGATGTATTCATTGATTATTATTGTTGCCGTTGTTGTTGGTTTTGGCCATGCTGCATGGCATGCAGGATCTTCCCTAACCAGGGATCAAACCCATGCCCCCTGCAGTGTGAGCATGGAGTCTTAACCACTGGACTACCAGAGAAGTTAAGTCCTGTATTCATTTATTATTAATGCAATTAATCAATTTTAAATAAGAAATATTTTAAGAAGAAAAACCACAGTTGGAAGACCCAGAAGATTCACTGAGAGAGACCACAAACAAACTCTTGCCTGCCCCACCACAGTTCCACCGACCCCCACGCCTCCCGCTACACACCCCAAGACACGACAACGGCAGGTGATCATTTTAAGAGGAGCTGACATTTGTTGAGCAGATACTAGGCAGAATGCTTTGTGTGGATTATCTGTTTTACATACTTGGAGCACATGTACTTATCTCTCCTTCCTCCCAAGCTCCCTTTCATATGACGGTGAAGGAACAAAAAAAAGGTATAAACCCACAATAAGGAAAGGGTGCAGGGTGTCAGCAGATGAGGGATTTCAACACATTTCTGGAAGACAGAGAGCAGGAAGAAGGGTGGTGACAGGTGACGCAGAGCAGAGGGAGCCACGGCTGGAATCCTCCCAGGCAAGGATGCGCGAGGAAGAGGCTCCAGGCTGAGCCTGTAAGGGGGGAGGAGGGATGGGGTCCCTGAAGGTGGGAGTCGGAAATGTGTCCGGAAATGGAACTGACTGAGGGTCTGCAGCTGGACAAGTGCCCCTCAGCACCACTCTCCCCACCTCTGGGAGTAGAAGAGCCAAGAACACCATTCTCGGTTTCTTAGAGTCAACACCAGGATCATGCTTGCATTTCTCAACAACCACAACAGAGGGGGAAGACTGTCTTCTGAAGAAACAGAACACATTTTCTGAGGGGAACCAGAGTGGCTTGTGTGGCTATTAATGCCTTGGGAGAAAGCCCCCATCCCGTGATTCATCATTGGGGGACATCAGCTACTCACCTGCTCCCCTAAAATGGAGCTCATCAACCACACCCCCACCACGCACACCAGGAGGATGGTCCACTTCCTTCCGCTACACATGAAGAGATGCCTTCCCTGGAGGTTCATCTAAAGAAAGCCTGCACCATGAAAGATATATATGGAAAAGAACAACAGAAAAATGGATCCTGGAGGAAAGAGATAATTTCACCAACAGAGGAGGACAAAGAGGAGAAGGAATCTTTACCCTCAGAGAGATGTGAGAATCTTACATCCATAAAACAAGAAGGCGACACAAACAATTACAGAAGTAAGAGAACTTGGAAATTTTAAAATATGGGTATAGAATGAAAGAAATCAATTGAAAGCCTGAAAGGAAAAAAATATATCAAGAGACTCTTCCAGGACACAGAGCATGATGAAAGAGACAGAAAAGACAAGAGACATAGAGAATCAGTTTGGGAGGTCCAACATGTGTAGAATAACAAGATTTTCAGAAAGAAAGACTGGAGAAGGCAGAGGGAAAGAGCCTGGTACCACCCCAGCCTTTGTGGCTTAGGACTGAGCTGGGAGGGACAGCCTCTATGAGGCTGGGTGGGCCCTGCACTTTGTAACCCAGGCTGCCATGTTTTGTATATTCTGTGTCAATTTCCCTTTCATCCTGCCCTAGTATTTAGAGGTCTCAGCTGAGCCAAGAAGAGCCAAAAGGGGGAAGAGTGTGTCCATACAGGGGACTCAAGTGTAAAATGGAGAGGGGGCAACATTGGGGACTAATGTGATAGAATCAGTGGGTGTCAGAATGAGGGTACCCCAAAGGAAGGAGACTCTGGGAGGCACAAAGTCAGAGTTGTTCACTTCTCATCCCTCTAAGAGAGTCTTTCCAGATCTAGATCCTAGACTAGGCCCTAGGTTTTGTTTGAGAAAGGAGTAGAGTTTTCCCTTATACCTGATCTTGTGGATGGGGAAACCAACCTGTCCAAGGTTTCTTCTATCCAGATGGCAGTACTAAGGTCAGGAGATGAGAGCTGATTGGGGCAGAAGTTGTAATAAACATCTGTTGGGAACACTGTAAAAGGAACTAGAACCCTAGAACACATAAATTCATAGAGATAAAAAGTACACTAAAGGTTGCCAGGGATTGGGGGTAGGATGCTGAGGAATAGTGCTTAGTGGGTACAGAGTTTCTGTTTGGGAAAATGGAAAAGTTCTGGAAACAGATAGTGGTGATGGTTATACAACATTGTCAATGTACTTAACGCCACTAAATTGTACACTTAAAATGGTAAATTTTACATTATGTATATTTTACCACTGTTTACAAAATTTAAAAAATGGGAATTGGAACCCACATACACTGCTGGTGGGGATATAAAATAGTGCAACCACTGTGAAAAACAGTCTGGCAGTTTCCCATAAAGTTGAACACAGAGTTACCATATGACTGAGCAATTCCACTCCTAGTTATCTACCCAAGAGAAATAAAAACATATGTCCACGAATGCTCATGACAACATAATTCCTAATAGCTAAAAGGTGGAAACAGCCCAAATATCCACAACAAAATGTGGTCTATCTAGACACTGGGATATTATTTAGCAATAAAAAGAAATGAATTACTGACACCTGCTACAATGTGGATGAACCCAGAAAACATGATGCTGAGTGAAGAAGACAGTCACAAAAGACCATATATTGTATGATTCCATTTACATGAACTATCCACAGTGAGAAAATCTATAGGAATAGAAAGTAGAGTATTGGTTGCTAAGGCTGGACGTTGGGGTTGAAGGGCAATGGGGAGTGACTGCTAATGGATACGGCGTTTCTTTGAGGGATGATAAGAAGTGGTGAGACTCGGGTTTGATTGATGCAGGGTCAGGAAGATCCCCTGGAGAAGGAAATGGCAACCCACTCCAGTATTCTTGCCTGGAGAAGTCCATGGACAGAGGAGCCTAGCGGGCTACAGTCTATGGGGTTGAAAAGAGTCGGACAAGACTGAGTGACTAAGCACACACAAGTAGAAAAAGTGGTGATGGTTGCATTTCTCTCTGTGAATGTGATTTAAAAAAACCATTGAATTATACACTTTAAATGGGTGAATTGTATGGTATGTGAATTGTATCTCAATAAAGTTGCTTTTTTTTTTCTTAATAAGAAAGGAATAGAAGTTTCCCACTGAGATGGGTCTTAGTGCCACATGACCCCTTTCCATTCCAAGGTTGGGTAATTTCCATTCCAGACTCGGGGATCTTCTGATATCTCCCCCACCCAAGGTTGGGGCCCTAGGAGAGCTTTCTCAGCAGCACCTGGGCACGCTCACCCGTTGAGGTGTCTGCCAGTGGCTGAGTCAGAGGCTTCGGGCAGCGCTGAGAAGGCACCCCCTGCATCACACTGTCAGCCTGGCCCCCTGAGTTGGTTTGTTTTTCCAGGGCATAAACTTATTTTATGGAGAAATAAAATGCACAATAATAAAAAGGGGGAGGGGAGTGTTTCCACAGGCTCACATTTTATCCAAAGGGGCCGTGATTTGGCATCCCTGGCTCGAATATGAAATTATTACACAAGAATTGACTCTCGGTGTCTCCGATGCTCCCTGGGATGATTGCTTCTATAACTTATGGAGACAGCTGAGCGTTTGCATTCAAGTGATCACATAAATTAATATCCATATGTGGAAATGGTGTGCTGGGAGCCGGCCTGCTTTAAAAATGCATTCCTTGTAATGATCCTTGCACCTGAAGAAAAATGCCCATCCCAGGTTGCGAGTGCAGGCCTGGTATGCTCTAGTCATGGTTCATAAGGGTTTGAAGTCAAATACAGCAGGCAATCTGTTCCCCCTCTACAGTGGTGAAGAGCTCTGTGTTGTGTTCAGCGGTGATGTCATCAGAAGGAATGAAGGGAACTGCTTTTTGGAAAAAAAAAAAATTTTTTTAATAAATAAATCAAAAAGCATGTGCCTTAAAATGAAATGTTTTGCTCCTCGGGGATGGGTTTAGCCCAAAGTTCTAATTATATGTGTGGCAGTTTAAGGCCTCCCAGGCTTCGTGCTTGCCAAAAGCTTTTATTTTGCTACGTGACAGGAGACAAAATTACCACTTTCTCCTTCAGAGATTGCCAACACCATGCCAAAGGGGTGACGGGGGCGGCGGCAACACCAGCAGGAATTCATGATGGGCTCTGCGTGGGTAGGGCAGGCAACTGGGAGGTAGAAAACCCAGACCCTGCCCTCAGATCACAGATCAAGTAGCCAGCCGAGGCAACAAGCCACAACCAGGCAACGCTGAGCCTTGGGGACACGGCACCCTGCGCAGGTTGGGTGCTCAGAAGTATTTGCTGAATGAAAATACAGAAGGAAAGGAGCAGAGGCACGAGAAAACAACTTCCACCTTCACTCACTGATTCATTCATTCATTCATTCAGGAAACGTCTCTTGAGCTCTCGAAGCCCACCACATCCGCCGCAAGATGAAGGGGAGTTTGACAGCAGAGTTCTCTCACGTGGTGCACATTTAATTCCATTCAATTCATTCTGGGGCATTTCAACACCGGGTGGATTTATAACCTTTTCAGGCGATGGATGACAGGCGTGTGCTCGATAAAAAAAGGATAGATTTGGGCCGCCCCTGCAGATTCGGCCACTTCCTCCCATCCTTTCCACCACGGGCCCGCCTCTGGCCAGGTGGCAGGCCATCAGCCTCAGGCAGGACTGGCTGAATTTAAAAATAAAACGTTGGCAGGCTTCTTTTCTATTTTAAGAGCTGAACAAACATGGAAGCACACAACTCCTTCATTTCTATACACACCCGCCCGCGCACGTGCGCCCAGACACCTTGGTTCTCCCACATCCACCCCCACCCCTCATCTCACAAACTTTCCTTTTGCCTTTACCGGGAGCACAGTAGACTTCCAAGAAACCTCAAGAAAGACCCGTCTAAAGTTCAATGGCCTGGACTTTTCCTCAGCAGCAGTGATATGCTGGTAAATGTTTAACAACTGGCTCTCCAGGAAAAAGGAAAAAAAAAAACACCTGCCTGCAGTGTTTGCCCATTTCTGTAGTGTAAATACTCCCCCTTCCCCAGGTCGATTTCAAGCTATCACCTTGCCATCGCAGACTGGAGAGTTGGCAAGAGATATGTATCATCAGTTCTCTTCAGCTATTTAGCACCAGCTCCTGCAGGCCCTTCAAAAGCAAGTCTGCAATAAATTCATTGGGCAAAGCTAAAAGGGAGGTAGGAGTGTGATCATCAGCTGTCAGGGGACGGGTCTCAGTCTCTTTGAGAAGTAGCAATACACCGGGTCGCCCTATTCCCCGCTAGAATCTGTTCCCACAAGAAGCAGGGAGTAGAACACCAAACCACAACTCTAGCCCCTCATCCAGACCACATTCCCTCTCTTCTGGCTTTCCAAGGACTCCAACAGCAGACACCTGAGAAAGACTCCCCATTCCAGAAGCTGAATTGCGATTGCTTTGAAAAGATTATGCCTTCCCACCGTCCGATATTTCATAATAAGAAAATGGGAATCCAAATTCTGCCCCACTAAGGATGAATGATGGAAGGAGAAGCAGAGAGGGGGAAATTGATTTGCGATGTCAATAGCAGGTTTGATGTCCTTACCCGCACCCGGAGGAATCCTCCACTTCTGCCAGATTGGATTTCTTTCAGAGCTGTGCGCAGTCTGACTACGAGCACTTTACACCCAGACCATCATGGACTCATGGCATGTTCTGATACCAGCCTCCAGCTCCCCATCACTGAGGACCCAATGAGAGCCCCTCCCTAGCGCTGCTTCCTCCTGGATCTTTTTGTGTGGTCCCAAGTGGCTCATTCCACCCTTCTGGCTCTAGGCTTTTGTAGCTGGGCCCTTGATCTTTGTTTGTGCACTATATACACTGTGCTCAGCAAATATTCAGTCCCCCTCCCCACTCCAGCCTCTCCCTGTACCCCCTCTATGGCACGAATCTACTTCCGGGCCCCACTGACATCAGTTGGCCATGTGACTTGCTATGGTCAATGGCATGTAAGTAAATGAGATACAAGCAGAGGTTTGAAATGTGCTTACTTGGTTTGGCCCCGGCCTCCTGCACTCCTGCCAATGCCTCCAGGTAGCTGCTGCTGCTACTTCAAGCTAACACCCTGGAAAGAGAGATGCTGGGAGCTGACCTAAATCCAACACCTAGCCTGGAACAGAGAAGCCACAGCCATCCATAGGTGAGAAATGAGTGTTTGTGGTAAGCCACTGGGATTTGGGGGCTGTTTGTTATGTAGCTGGATTGTAGGGTTAGTTATAACACCCACTTCGAGTCATGTTTAAATATAGAGCCTTTATCAACTTGTTTCCATAGAAGACTTAGCTTCCCACCAACATGGTGTCAGAGACCTTCTTGCAAATCAGCTTCCAAGTGTACCTCTACCTAAAGTATGCATGTGTACTTTGGGCGACCTGTCATCCCACACACCTCTGCCTTCCCGAATTAACAACAGAGTTTGGCTTATTCTTTTCCTCCAACAATGTACCATGCACTAAGTAAGTACCTACTGTATACCAGCCCCAATGTGTCAGGTACTAGAACAAAACTAAGATCATGGCATCTGGTCCCATCTCTTCATGGGAAATAGATGGGGAAACAGTGGCTGACTTTATTTTTCTGGGCTCCAGAATCACTGCAGATGGTGATTGCAGCCATAAAATTAAAAGACGCTTACTCCTTGGAAGGAAAGTTATGACCAACCTAGACAGCATATTAAAAAGCAGAGACATTACTATGCCAACAAAGGTCCATCTAGTCAAGGCTATAGTTTTTCCAGTAGTCATGTATGGATGTGAGAGTTGGACTATAAAGAAAGCTGAGCACCGAAGAATTGATGTTTTTGAACTGTGGTGTTGGAGAAGACTCTTGAGAGTCCCTTGGACTGCAAGGAGATCCAACCAGTCCATCCTAAAGGAGATCAGTCCTGGGTGTTCATTGGAAGGACTGATGTTGAAGCTGAAACTCCAATACTTTGGCCACCTGATGCAAACAGCTGACTCATTGGAAAAGACCCTGATGCTGGGAAAGACTGAGGGCAGGAGGAGAAGAGGACGACAGAGGATGAGATGGCTGGATGGCATCACCGACTCGAAGCACATGTGTTTGGGTGGACTCTGGGAGTTGGTGATGGACAGGGAGGCCTGGCGTGCTGCAGTTCATGGGGTTGCAAAGAGTTGGACATGACTGAGTGACTGAACTGAACTGAACGGTAATACATGGGAATGAGAGTACATACAAGCATAACATTTTAAAGCCCAAGTGAATGATACAGATAGAGTGCTGGGAATTCTGGAGGGAAAGAATGATCCCTTTTAGGATTAGAGTGAGGAGTAGTGAGAACCAAGAAAGTCTTCATGGAAAAGGAAGAAACTGAGATAAATCTTAAAGAAAGAGTTGGTCTCAGATGTGGGCTGGGGCCCAATATCCCAGGCAGGCCACAATGAGTTCTCAAGCTCATATTTGTAAGGGACAATGCTCAGACTAGTTAGAGGGGAAGAGGAAGGTAAACAGAGTCAGCTCACAGAGGCTTTCAAGATCAAAAGATTCAGGGTTCTCATTCCACCTGATACAAGGGCTTACTTTACAGCTATACCATCATCAAGGCTGTGGTATTAATGGACGGCCAGATGCATACGTCAAAGGGAAAGGATACAGAACCCAAAATATACCCACACTTTTACTGTGCAAAAGTTTTCTTTATTCTTTTGTTGAAACATAACATTTTGTCCTTGTCATTTTCTATGAACTCCACGTTATCCTCCTTTAGATGTTAGAAATATGCTTCTATTTTTCCTAAGGTTTTTTGTTGTTGTTATGTTTTTAAATTTAACTCTAACCCATCCAGAATTTGGGGGGGCAGGGTCTGGTGTGAGATCCAAATCCAAGTTAGTTCTTTACACCAAGAACTTGTGCTAATGGCATTTTTAAAATAATTATTAAATATTAACTAAGGTGATTTGGTAGCTTTGTTTGTCATGGATTAAGTTCTCAGGGTGTTTTCAATCTCTTTCTAGAATCTCTCCTATTGATGGATCAACTCCCTATTTTAGAGCCAATTACATAGGATCTCGGTCATCACAGTGGTATACTCATTCACCCCTTCACATTTGCAGGGAATTTTGGAAAAAGACTCAGGATTCTACTTTGTGGGTAGGAAGAACCATTAGCAGTTTTTAAGCTTCTTATAATTTGACTAACAAGCTTCTTATAATTTGGGTTAATCAGGGGGTAGTGTGTGAAATTTAGAAAGTGAAGCAATAGATAAACAACAAGGATTTACTGTAATAGCACAGGGAACTATATTCAATATCTTATAACAAACTATAATGGAAAAGAGCACAAAAAAGAATATACATATATAAATGAGAAGATAAATATATACAGAGGATGAGATGGCTGGATAGCACCATCGACTCAATGGACATGAGTTTGAGCAAATTCCGGGAGATACTGAAGGAGAGGGAAGCCTGGTGTGCTTCAGTTCATGGGATTGCAAAGAGCTGGACCAGACTTGGCAACTGAACAACAACAAATACATATAAATACATACATATATATATATATATATAAACTGAATCACTTTGCTATACACTTGAAACCAACACAATATTATAAATCAACTATGCATCAATTAAAAAGAAAAAAGAAAGTGGAACAGACCTGAAAGTCAGGTGGTAGGGTAGCAGTCTCAGACAATAAGACCTAAACACAGGCAGAGAAAGCAGAAAAAGACACAAAGCTATATTCAAAAAATCAGAACATTAGTTATAAAAAAATCTTCCAAAGCGTGTACTCATGAATATTCATTCTCCAAATGAGGAAACAGAGGCCCAAGGAGGTGAAGTCACTTTCCCAAGACCACACAATGAATTAGAGCAGAACTGGGAACAAAGCCCGGATATGCCGATTATACAAATGTTACAAGTAACAGAAATCCTGACAGTGGCCTGAGTAAAGAGTTAATTTTTCTCTTGCAAAAGAAGTCCAGAGGAACATATAGAATCCAGGGCTCATCTGTTCCTTATCCAGGACCTGAACTCTTCCTGTTCTTCATGCCAGTTTCATCCTCATGGTCTCAAGATGGCTGCTGCACCTCCAGGCACGGGATCCAAGTTCCAGACAGGAAGAAGACAGAGGGATTAAAATTCTTCTCTTTTCACAGTTTTGCCCTATTTGGGAAGGAAAATCCTTCCCAGAGATTTCTGCTTACCTCTCCTTGAGCGGAACTGAGTCATATGGCCACCACCAGCTCTAAAGGAGCCTGGCAAATTGAGAACTTCACTATCTGGTCTCTGTGGTACAGAATGAGAAAGCAAAAGAGAGTTGGAATGGGTGTGAGTGAGACTAACTAGAGTATTTGTCTGACACCAGGTCCAGGCTCTTGGTATTTTATACTGACAGGGCTGGGGTAGGGAGGAAACAAGGCCACACACATTTATCTGGGCCGGAGCCAGGGAAGATGGCCACCTCCTCCTCAGATATTGATAAGATTTCACGAAAGACTTGGGACCTTAGGAATTGTTCAAAAGAAGGGAGTAGTGTGTGAAATTTAGAAAATGAAGGAACAGATCAACAACAAGGATTTACTGTATAGTACAGGAAACTATATTCAATATATTGTAACAAACTATAATGGAAAAGAATCCAAAAAAAGAATATACATATATAAATGAGAAAATAAATATATACAGAGGATCAATGTCTGGTGGATGAGGGGAAAGGAAGCAATGTGATTCACGCCACAGCAAACTAACAATTACCAGGCACTTATTACTATGTGCTAAGCACTATTTCCAGCTCCAGGCTTGGGAAGTGTCTTGAAAGCAGAATATAGAAGATCAGATTAAGGGAATGGATGAGAGTCAGGAAAATGTCCTTGGAATGAGGGCAAGAAAACAAAACAGAAAACCAAAAGAAAGGAAGTTAATCTTGGGAGGATAGCTCACGAGAGGGCTTGAGAGCAAGGCATGAAATCTTGGACGGGCTCCACCAGAAATAAAAGCAAACATTCTCCCCTGGCATCAACTGCAGAGAAGATGCCCCAGCATACTAGGTTCACTTCTGGGTGGGTCCTTAGAAAGATGTAAAGAGGCCAGAAAAAAAGAAAGGAAGAAAGAAAGGAAACTACAATGATGATAAAGCTCCTTGGGGCAAGCACTGTGGTAGAGAGATCTGAGTTCCCATCCTGGTTCCCCACCTCTTGGATTTAACTTTTCTGAACCTATCTGAGGGTAGTAACCTTTATGCTTCCCTAGGATGGCAGGTAAATTAAGACTCTCTTGGATGTCCCTTGAGATCCAGTGGTTGAGAATCCACCTGCCAATGCAGGGGACACAGTTTCAATCCCTGGTCCAGAAAGATCCCACATGCCATAGGGCAACTAAGCCCGGGCACCACAACTACTGAGCCCAGCTGAGAGCCCGTGCTCCCCAACAACAGAAGCCACTGTGGTGAGAAGCCGACACACCACAAGTAGAGAGTAGCCTCCACTCCCTGCAACTAGAGAAAGCCCTTGTGCAGCAATGAAGATCCAGTATAGCCAAAAATAAATAAATAAATAAATAAAAATTTTTAAAGACTCTCTCAGTTGCAAGTGACAGAAAACCCAGGTCCAAGTGATTTAAGCAAAGAAAGGGAATTTATTGGCACACATAACTAAAATATCCTGGGGCAGGGCTGGCTTCAGGTTCAACGGGATCCAGGGGTTCAAACAATGAAGAGTCTGTCACCTGGCTCTGGTCTGTCTTTGTTGGCTCTTACCTCAGGCTGTCAGCCAGCCCAGGCTTATAGCCTATCTTTTCGGTAACCCCAGTAGAAAGCGTGATTCTCTTTTCCACTAGAAAGAGCAAGTTCTGAAATTGTCTCTCTGGGACCCACTCAGGTCACACACCCACCTCTGAACCAATCGCTGTGGCCATAGTGGGGTGAGGGGGCAGGTTCAAAGGCTCCTTTCATCCCACCTCCGTAGGCAGAAGACAGGGTCAGTCTCCTCCCACATAGCACCTGGGCTCAGTCAGAAAGCAGTGGTTCCCCCAGACAAAGCGTGGGTCCTGAATCTAGAAGGGGACCAAATGTTGAGCAAAGCTCAAGCTATCTACCACATCTGAGAAGCGGCCAACAAAGCCATAAACACCAAAACCTCCCAATCAATCAAAACCTGCCATTTCCCTGGATCCTGTCTTGAGGATGCGAACCCTACCTCCTTCCTGCCTTGTCAAAGAAATTGCCAGAATGTCTGAGCTGAAAAGGTCCTTTGAAATCATCTCCCCCCACACACCAGGGTGCAGAGGCGGGAAGGCCTGCCTAAGCACGCAGAGCTAGATCAGCTGCAGAATGGACTAGAAAAGACCTACAAAAATTCAGCCAAGCATTCTTTCGCTTCCTCCTGCAGCCTCTCTGGGAATGGTGTATAAAGGACAAAAGAAAACCCTGGAGAATGTCACCAGAAATGGGAACAGGCCTGGCCAGCATGCTGTGAAAGCTCAATGAAGAATTTCTTAAAAAAAAAAAAGAAGAAGAATTTCTTGGTGGGGGTGGGGGTGGGAGATTCTCAAAAACTGAACGGTGCCAGGCTGCATAAAGGGCCAGGTTGCCTGCAGCCCTCAGCCCTGGATCTGAGACAGTGTGGCTAGGGACCGAGATGGTGGCATGTCATTTTTCCATGACAGGCTGATATGGGCTGCAGAGGGCAGGTCCAGGGCTGAAGAACCCCTTAGGGACAATCATGCAACAAACACCAATGAAAAAAGTTGGCTGAAGTTGCTCTGAGAAACCACACACCTTTCTGATCCCAGCAGCGCGTCTTATTAGCAGCACCTCAAACTCTAACCTGCTCCCCACAATATGATATGCCTCCCCCAGCTCCCCGAGGTGGTCAAGTGTCCCCTTCATGTTTTTACCAAAAAAGGAACTGTGGCCCGCTCGCCTGGTTTCCCTTTGATCTTTCTCTTTGCCACCAACATCCAGGCCTGGCAGTGCCACTTCTCAGAAACTTGGGGACACACTTAGGAAGCTTATCTGGGCAACATAGCCATGTCAGGGGGGTAGATTTCAGATGGATATGCTGGAATGTTCTTTAATACACGCTGCCTTCTTCTCTCCTTGTCTTTTTTTTTTTTTTTTTTTCAAAACAGGACTCAAGTGGGAACACCAAATGGCCTTAGACCCTAAGGAATTTCAAAGGATTATCATGATTACTTAAGCAAGGGTTTTCTGAAATTCCCAGCCAAGCGGGAGAGAGGATGAAACTTTTAAAGCTATACCCTTCCAGCGATTGGTTAGATAAGTGTGAGGCCTGAGCAAACAGACAAACCAGGAGCAACAGTTCTCCCATTAACTCTTTCAAGGCCTAGAAAGCACAGGCTGAAGGCCTCCCCGTGTCCCCTGAGGCCCTGGCACTCTGTAATTTACTAAGACAAGCCTTGGTTCCCTAAATAGAAGTCCAGGATCCAATCCTTTCTTTGCTTTTACTCCTCCCAGGCCCCCCTAAACACTTCAGCTCCAGCCCTGCCAGGCCATGGCGTTCTTCCAGGTGCAAAGCAGTCCCTTGGAGAAGGAAAGCCCTCATTTCCCAGGGGGTGAACAGCTATCTCTGGACTGGGTCCCAGGAATGCCCAACCTTACCTCGTTCCCTCCTCAGCCACCGCAGGGCTGGGCAGAGACGGTCAGAGAGGCCTCCCAGCTAGTGGGCACGAAGAACATCCCAGCTGCCTGTCACTGGGGCTGCAGAACCAGATAGAAAGGCTTGAAGTGGTGGCTGTTTGGCACATGCCTCACCTGGGTCGGAGGAGCACCTGAGAGAGAATCTCAGGCCACATACACAGCCAGAAGCTTTTGTTGGGAAAACTGCAGGAAGCAATACCGAGGTGAGAGCTGGCCAGTGTACAAGCATGTTGGCATAGAGCAGGGAGCCCCACTGTCGGAGTATAAAGGCCAGGAGTCTCTGCTTTCACAATTGCCCCTCGAATTTGCAAACAAGAAAAAAATCCTACAAAAAGTGAGCCGAATCTGTATGAACCTGAGAGTTCAGGATCCAGATTCCAGGCCTGCCTTAGTCTGGGGGCCCCTGGATGCTCTGTGAAGGGAGACTCAACACTTGAAAATAAAAAGAAATGAGTTTTTAAATTTTTTTATTTTTAATAGATGCTTTTGAATTCTGGAAACAACCCCTAAATCCTATGAGTGCATCAGGACAGGAAAAAGCATTAAGTTTCCCAGAAATTCGCAACCCCCCACCCTGTGGGCCTTGACAATCTTGGATCCCTTGGATCCCCAAAAGGGGGAAAGAGTTTAATCAGCCCCTCTGCAGGCTTCCTAGGAATAGGCCCACCCCAAATCAGCCCTCAGCTTCCACAGACCACCTCCTGCCCTGGGAGAGGGCCGAGAGGAGCCTCAAGTCCCACGGCCGGGAGCCCCCAGAACCCGCCGCCGCCCCCGCGCCATTTCCACTCCTACGGGCGAGGGGGGTCAATGTCGTTCAAGTAATTTCTCTGCGAACACAAGATGGCAGCCTTAAATAAATGCAACCCTGCGCAGCTTTTAATCTTACACATCATTAAATTCCTAATTTACACATTATGTTTTCGTGGGCCAACCCATAACTCATTAGTGTTGAACTCACGAGGTATAAAGACCAACGCACGACGGGCGCCAGGGCGCCGTCACCTGCCTGGGTTAACAGTCCCTGCCCGGGGTGGGGGTGGGGGGGGGACAGGGAGGAAGCTCGAGAGGGACGCCTGGGCGCCCGCCGGGCCGAGGCTGGGGCGCGGGCGAGCCCTGGGTGCCAGCCCCTGCGCCGCAGGACGCGATCGCAGCACTGCAGCCGAGAAAAGTGGTCGGGCCGGCTTCCTCTCGCCTCTACTGGGGCTGGGGCTCGTGCGCGCGCGCGTGCGCGCGCTCACACACACACACACACACACACACACACACACACACACACCACAAACACACCGCACGCACACCCGCACATTCACACACCCGGGTGGCCGCGCAGGCCTCCTTGGCAGACATCTTCCTGTGGGAGGATTGCAAACGAGCCGTGAAAGCCAGAAACTACACGGGTTACAAACTCTGGAATCCCTAGCCGGCCCGGGCCCCCTTCTCCCACCTCCGACCCGGCCCCCTCTGCTCGGCGCGGGGCCAGGAACCCACCAAAGGGCAAAGCGCACCCGCCAGCCACGCGGAGAGATCCGGGGGCGCGGAGAGTGCCTGGAGTCCCTTCGCCCCTCGACCAGGGAACAGGCGGCCCAGTGTGCGCAGTCGAGCTCGATCTCGCCGAGCAGGGGTGGCCCAGGGAGACCCCCGAGGCGCGCGGGCTTCTGGGCTCGCCCGGGCCGAGTGTGGGGTGGAGGGTCTTGTAAGTCACCCGCCACCCGAGGATGGCCGCCCCGCCCCCCTCCAGGGAAAGCCTCTCTCGGGTGATCGATATCACCCGAGCGCAGCTGACTGCCCCAGGCCCGGGCCAGAGCGCACCCTAAGGAAGAGGGAGGCCGGTGCCTGGAAGGGCCTGGAGGCCAAAGGAAGTGGCCTACTCGCAAAAGGAAGGACCCAGGCGGGGGTGCTCAGGACGGCTGTCCAGGCGACGAGGGCCAGCACGCGCCTCGCCCTGCGTGGAGCCGGCCAAGCCCTGGAGGAGCTCTAAGCCTTCCCAGCCAAAAGCCAGCTTCGCGCCGGCGGCGGAGTGGGAGGGAGGAGGCCCGGCGCGCGCCCCGCCCTCGCCGCCCGCGGTCACAGGGGCAATTACACTCCTCGCTGCAGACGGTTACCAGCTCGCCAGCGCATCCCTCTCCCGGCTCCCCTAGCCTCGTCTCCCCTCCCATCCTGTGCCGAACTGCTGGCTCCATCTTAGCGAGCGCGGCCGGGAAGTGCGGCTGAGGCCAGCTGCCTCTGGGGACGTCGCGAGGCTGCTCGCACACCGCGCGCCCCCCAGGTCGCCGGGGAGAGGCCTCCGCACCGCGCAATGTGTCCCACTCGCGCCACAGCCCCGTAAGGGGTTGTCGCGGTCTCTTGAGGACCCCCTCTCCACGCGCGCTGCAAGACCCTTGCGGCCGCGCTTTACCCCGCAACCCTGCCGCCAGCCAGTGCAGCCACCCTAGCGCTCCAAATCCCAGGCGCGCCTCGGTTTTCCATATCTCTTCCCCCGTCCAGCCCGTGTGCTACCCAAATGCCTACTGGACGCCTAGACCACTCCGAGGCCTTTGCGCTGCTAGGCCTCCCGCTGCACGCCAAACGCCCCTGCCCACTCCTCCCCCTACGGCTTATACTATTCTGAAAGGTGTCTTTGAAGCTGTGAATGAAAACGCAAGTT
Organism: Bubalus bubalis; assembly: GCF_019923935.1. Lineage (NCBI taxonomy): Eukaryota > Metazoa > Chordata > Mammalia > Artiodactyla > Bovidae > Bubalus > Bubalus bubalis. The sequence continues at coordinate 39,368,961 of NC_059181.1, forward strand.
TTGAATTAAGGGCTTCATTTCCAAGTAACAGCATGTTTTGAGGCAAGTTTATAAATCTGTTTCCTCATCTGCAAAATGGGAGGAACGATGCCTCTGTAAATGCGCGACCGCGAGTTTTAAAGAAGATAGACGTGTATATAAACTGCTTGGCACAAAGAGTCCTGGTAGTTAGCATTAGCATTACCATATGGCCAGAACTGTAGCGGCATTAAAAAGTGAGGTGGTCTTTTTCCGATTAGGAGTGAACCCCCGCGGAGCCCAGGGTCACAACTCTCAAACCGTGGTGAGTCCGAGCCACCGGCTAGGCCTGAAGGGAAGGCCGAGGAGTCGAGGGGCAGCCAAGCGAGCGAATCATTCAGCCTTCCGCGTTTGCAAATGAATAGGGCTCTGTCTATGGCTTCCGCCATTCCCGCGCCAGGTCTGCAACGCCTGAGGCTTAAACCTGGCGCGGCGGTAAATTTAGCCTGAAGGCAGCGCCTCCTAAGGGGCGGGGAGGTCTCCTCGGAGGAAGGAAAGGGAACTGGGTAAAAAAATGGAGTTGCCTCTGGGAAGAAAAACCAGGGAGAGGAAACCTTCTGGGCCGCTGGCGGACCACTGACAAAAAGAAATCGGACGCAAAAGAAAGGCTCCCCCAGAAATTGGGCCACCGTGGGAGCCGTGAGACAGACTTCCCATCTGGGAAGGGCTGCCTACGGGTAATTGGGTTTGCTCGAGTTGCCTCTATAATTAATAAGTGATTTGACTTGGAGATTGGAAATAGTCGTTGAAAGGAAGCCACGGGCGTAGGGGTGCGTGGCCCCCAAGCCTCTCTCCGAAATGCAGTGACCGCGGAAGAGGACGGTTTAAGGAACACGAGGAATGCGATAATATTGGCATCTAACCTTCTAGTGTTTGAGTAATTCGTTGCTTAGCTACTTTGGATAGGCCATTATTTTGCAAACTGGAAACATTTGCAAGTGGTGATATTTTGCTCCTGCCTGACGCAGGGGCTGCAAACCTACCCCAGCTCTGCTGAACTCTTCGAAATATATATGCATAAATTGTTCCTAATGAGACCATCTGTTTTTTATGGCCCCTCTGGAAGCAGGAGGAACCCGAAGACTGCTCTGTCTTGCAGAAATCTGTGGCCAGGCAGGCCCGGGAAATAAATAGGGAAGATTAGAAGAGTGTGCGTGATTTAATATGCGGACAGGGGGTTCGGTAGTCGAGGGGGTTCCCATATGGGGGGACTGTGGTCTGCTTGGGGCATGAAGGTTCCAGCCAGTGGGCCTCCTAGAAGGCCCAGGCACTGTGCGGGCTTTCACAGCACACACAAACCTCGCTTTTCCTTGCCTGGAACATCGCCAGAAGCACCACGCAAAACCACGAGCCCGCCAGCTACTCCCGAGGCCCAGGGCACGTACCCTGTGGTGGGTGGCCCCCGGCGTCGCCCTCTACCCAGGGCCTCCCCACCTGCAGAAGTGAAGGGAGCCGCGCCTGGGGCTCAGAGCCTAAGAACGCACCTCGCTCACTCCACCCCCACTCCCTGGAGGGAGCGCCGCGCTCACCAGGGCCGGTCCCAGAAGCTGAGCTTTTCTGCCCGGCGTGCGTCTGGCAGGCCCAGCGGCGCGGCCTGAGCCCACACCTCGGGTGGCAGGGCAAACACTTTTCACATTATCCGGTGGCTGTTAATTGGGGCAAAAGACGCCGAGCCTACCCTCTTTGTGGGGGGGGGGGGGGGGGGTCAGGAGTGGGCAGTGGGGGCTGCTTAATAATAGAGGGGCTGCCCTGGGGAGCCTCAGATATCGGTAACCCCCATGATTAATTCATAACTCTCCACTGCGCCTGGCACCGTCTCGGCTCTTTAATCGGTTCTGAATGTCAGCGAGGCTTCCCCGACAGGCTGAGCGCAGCCTTTTGAATGTGTTGAAAGTCGCTGCGCGCACACCAGGAGACAAAGTTGCCATCTGCTCCGGGGACCACGGCAACTGGGCGCTGGGAGGGGCCTTTCTCCCGCGGCTCCGGCTGCCCCGGGCGGCCTCCTCTTCCCGGCCGGCCCCAATCCTGCCCCAAAGCCAACATCCCCGCCCCCTCCCAGGGCGCACGCCTGATGGGAAACTCCGGCTCGCCGCGAAGTACAGTGCTGCGCCGGGGCGCGCGGGGAGCCTCGCGGTCACCCAGATTCAGGCCTATGCTAATGAGATTATGAACCAGGGTTGTTTGTGTGCGCGGACGTGGAAGGGGGGTCGATAAAGTGTGGAGCCGGGGACGACTTAGAGGGAGGAGGGGAAGCCCCGGGAGAACAAAGCTCCGGGCCGTCGGCCTCCAAAGAGTCGCCGAAGTGACCGCCACTAGCTCGTGCACGGGCGGAAGCGGGAGGGGAGGAAGGGAAGCCAGGCCTGAAGCGCCCTCGCGGGTTTAGGGAACGCGGAGAGGGCACGGGGGGCAAGTGGGGGAAGGCTGAACCCGTAGCTAAACGTTTAGCCCTTCGGCTATTTTTTAAGGCCATGGATCTCAGGAAGGGGGGAGGGGGGTATCGAGCCCTAGAGAGGTAGGCGGGAGAAGCCCTGTCCCCCTTCTCCCCCTCCCCCTCTCCCGCAGCCGGCAGAGGGGGTGCGGTGACCCACCTTCCCGCTCGGGACCTGGGAGGGGACGGAGCCGCTGGGGTGGCGGGGGCGCCGACCAGAGCCGGCCGGGGCGTCTCGTGGCTGCCGGCCTGGGCTTCCGCACCCCCGGGCTCTGCGCGTCGCCGCTCCCGGCGGCGCCTAGCCTCCCAACTGTAATTCCACACTCCCGCGAGCGCTAGGGCTGCGGAATCGTTTGAGGGAGTTGGAACTGCATCAGATGAGCACGCCGGGAGGTGAGATCGGGTAGAAAATAGACAAAACTTGGAGTTGTGCGCCGCTGCCGCCCCCCCCCCACCACACACACACACACACACACATCCACACATAATTTCCCTTCCCCCTTCACAGCCGCCACCTCCCCCACCCTCTCGATTCTTCAAGGTTTGCAGCCCAGTCCTGTCATATGGTTTTGTTTCTGTGCTGCTGCTTTTTTTCAGACACGAAAATTGGACACGTGGAGAATTAGCCCGGCTGGAGAAGCGCTGGGTGCAGACTCAAACAATGGTTTCCAGCAGTCAGACTAAGGCAGCACGTTTCCCCACCTCACCCCGCAATGACAGCGGCCTCGGGGTACAGTGGGTCCACTCCCTCCCACTGCCGACTCCCTCCCCCAGAGCCTGGGAAGGAACCAGAGGGGGCTGCACTTTCTGCCGCCCCTTCCCCAGAGCACACCCCTGGGTGAGCCTGGACTGCCGGGTCTGAGATCATTGTACCTGAGGCCTTTGGGGACTTCCAAGTAAAGGGCCTGCTGTTTTTCCCTGGGAGACGCCACCCCCAAATAATGTGTAAAACCAAAGCAAGCTCCAGACTCCCTATCCTTTGGCAGTTCTACCCTCCCCAGGCTTTACTTTGCTAAGATGCTTGGACACCACCCCCCACCCACCCCCATCTGATAAGCCAGTCTCCAGGTGGCTGGGCCTCTTAGGGATGGCTTCCTTTAGCAATTTTCTCTTCCAGAGGCCCCATCCTCCACTGCAGACCCAACCTTGGCCCTCAGCCTCTCTGTGAGTCCCCCTCCACTGCCTACTGCCATACAGTGACAGTAGCCTCAGCTTCCCCACCACCAAAGGCTCAATGAGCGGCCTGTGTGTGCGCACACGCGCGCGCGCGCACACACACACACACACACACACACACACATCGCACAGAAGCTCTTGGCCTCCCGGAGCTGGTTTCCTCTTACAGGCTCCCGTCAGAGCTGCTGGGGCTGTGGCAACGCCTGCGGCTCCCTGTGCAGCCCTGGGTCTCCCTGCAGCGCTGCGAGCTGTGAATCTGCCTTCACGTCCCTTCCAGCAAAGGTCAAGCCATCTCCTTCTCTCACGTGGCCCCAGTTCAGTTCAAGGCTGTGGAGCTCCAACACTGCCCCATGAAAATGGGAATGGGGTGGGCATGCATGCAGGGGAGAGGTCAGCCCCCCAAGCCAACGGGCAGGGACCAAAGGGATTCAGGAAGAGCAGCGCTGCAAACAAACCCCAGAGAGCCCCTAAGGGTTTGCAGGCAGAGACTCAAGAGAGGGAGAGAAAACCAGGCTAAGGCTGTTTGGGCCTTGACTCCTGAGCAGTCCAGGGGCTACACTAGAGGAAGACCAGAAGAGGCCCGGGTGTCTGTATTGTGTCCCTAGGACCTGCACTCTGCCTGCCCTTCTTCACTCCAAGCAGAATGGGCCAAGACTCCGAATTCAGTGGCCATGAGAGATCAAGTCAGCTGTGTCGTCCTCCCCCACCCCCACCCCCGGCCAAAGAGGGGCTCCAGAGAGGCCTTTCTGCCACCCCAACCCAAGAGAGGCTACTGAGCTCTGCAAGCTGCAGGAGGGGACGACTGCAACACCTCGCTGTGGAGAAAAATGAGAGGAAATGCCATTAAACCTACTTCCTCTGAAGAGCGCCACCCCCAGTTTTCTCTGAACTGCACCTTAAAAGTCAGGAGAGAGAACTCGTTAACCTTGGTTTGGTTGAACATTGCCAGCTTCCAGTCAACCGTAGGCCCCCCAAAGGTTTTGTAAAATGTTTCACCTAGCTCAGACAATTTCCTGCAGCCCCCTAACCGGACCACCCCACTTACTGAGCAGCTGCCAAAAGAGCAGGCTTCACTAAGGGCTGGCAACCAGAGGCCTTCTAGCCACCTGGCTGGCCTGTACCCTCTACTCAGGAGTCTGGACAAGGCCCGTCCCAGAATCCAGAGAGAAACCGAGTCCTGGATAACCCCGAGAAGTGCAAAAAAACCGGAAGGAAGCAGCCCAGGAGAAAGAGTTAAAGACGCTCTTCTTAGCCGGTGTGTGTTGTCTGTGTGAATTTCTACCCCGCCCCCCACCAAGTCTCTACAATAGGCATGCGGATGTCTCACGTATCTGGGGTGCTATGCATTTTGAAGGGCGGCATTGTGGGAGGGGTGACCCCCTGTGTAAACCTACCCCCGCCCCCCGCCCAGCGCCCTCCATTTCCACCGGTTCACCGTTTTCCTCCGCATCAACTCACTAGGGAACAGAGCAAGCGGGAGTGGGAACCTTCGACTGCGCTGAGCCTCAACCCCTTTCCAAACGTGAGGCTCACGGGGAGAACTCCTGCTCTGCCCAGTTTCCACTCCCGCCTCCAGAATAACGAGCCGAAAACATGTGTACTGTAAATAAAGCCTGTCTAAATAAAGCACTCGGGTGAAGGCTGCCGAGAAAACACTCGGCATCGCTCTGTGTTCGGAGCGTGAGTCAGCTTCCCAGCTCCCGGGGAACAATGGGGACCTTGCCAAGGGTCCCCTTCTGTCGATCCCCAACGGCCCCCAGGCCCAATTAGGTGGCGGAGGCGCCGGCCCCTGGGGACCTTCGGCCTCGAGGTTTGGGAGGGGGAGGGGCGCTCCCGGCGGTCGAAGGCTGGGGTCCAGCCCCAGGATTAGCGCGCCGGGAATCCTTTTACCCGCAGCTGCCGCGGAGGGGTTGAGGGTTAAACAAACACGGAGCAGAGGAGCGAGCCTGGGGCGGTGTGGGGCTGCGGCCGGGAGACAGGAGGGTAGAGGATGCTGGGGAGCTCGCTACGGAGCCTCCCCGAACGGGGGGAGGGGGGAAGACGCCCCCTCCCAGTTCCCAAGCCCGTCTCTCGCCCACTCCGCTGGCCGCCTCTCCTCCGCGGCCTCCCAAGTCTCAGCGGAAACGATCGTAGCAGCTGCCAGTCACCCCACTCCTTTGAGTCCCCATAGGCCCATACACGTACACTGCCGCCCTCCCCTCCCACACACACACACGTGTGCTGAGGACTTGAGGAGGTCCGACCCCAGACTTCGCAGCGTGGGCGCCAAGGCCGAATGAAACGGCACCCCTTTGATGGAGGGCAGTGTTGGGACCCGTGGTGGCCTCTGCCCTACGTCTTCTACCTCGTCCTCCGGGCTCCGTCGCGGACCTGCGCACACCCAGGAGGGTTCCGACTGGAGCGCTAGCCTCAGTTCTGGCGTGGGCCGGTGGTTTCCCCGCGCCTCGTGACTTTGAGGGTCAGCGATCCACCCGGCAGGCCCGCGGTTTCCGGAGTGGCGCGGCCAGCCCTTCCTCCCCGTCTCTCCGGCCAAGGCCGCCCTAGACCGCCCAACCTCGTCGCGCTCAGCCGCCGGCTCCCGGCCCCGAGCCGGGACCCGGGGGTGAAAGCAGCGAGGACCTCACCCACGCCCTGCGGACACGCGTCCTGCCGGGGCGGGTGTTGGCTCTCTAAGCTGCCTGCGATTGCCAAATCGTCGCTGGACGGGGGGGTGGGGGGGCGGCGCGAGGCTTTGGGAATGGGGTTTGAGCTGGAGAAGGCGAGGAAAACAAGTGAAACGGGAGGGGCGGGGTGGGGTGACGGCTCATAAATCACCCAGCCCTACCCTCGGGCCACAACGCCGAGGCACCCCAGGCCCACAGGGGATGGAGGGTCACTCGGCCACTTCTGGCCGACCTCTGAGCTCTCCTGGAGCCAGCGCCCCACCCTGGGCTTAGGCTAGGACCAGCTCCCTGCCCGGATCGTAAACCACCCGCCCGATTCGGCGGGAAGCCACCCTTGGACGCAGCGCGCATCCGCCCAAGGGGAAGTTTATTTATAGCTTGTAAACGTAAAGGAAACCAGACCGCGCTGGCTCGCCGCGCTCGGGCTCCTACGCTCCCCACCTGCCCACCAGGGAGGGCGCGGCGGGAGGCGAATGGGGCGTCTCGGTTCTTTCCCTGCCCCCATCCCCACCCCCGCTCCGCTCCCGGGGGAGAAGGGTAGGGTCCTAAGAGGCTGGCAAGTCTTAAATTCCCCTCGGGGAGCCTGTCCAGTGCCCTGCAGGCTGGAGAGGGTGGAGATCAGGGCCCAGGCACCGGCCTGGTGAGGGTGGGGGCTGCCGAACTGTCCCACTTGGCACACACTGGCGGGCAGGCGCGTCTGTTCCGCGCAGGATTCCGCAGCTCCCGCTCCGGGCCTGGGGAAGTCCTGGAGAGCCCGGGATGGGGGCGCTCCGGGAGCCTCTCGTAGGAAGGCGGGACGCTTCCTCGGATCCTCCCGAGCACGTGTCCTCAGCAGAGCAGGCAAGCGCTGCGCGCCTGGGGCTGCGATTCCCTGGTGACAGCGGCTTAGAGCGCTCCCTCCCCAGCCCCCAGCCCCGCCGTCTCCGCCTCTCCCGGGGAGCTCCAGGCTCCGGGGTGCGCTCGGGGCAGGCCCGAGGAACCGGAGAAAAGGAAAAGTGCCGGGGAGGAGATTAGGGAGAGAAGACATTTAAAAGCCCAGCCCTGAATAGACAAGCAGCCGAGCTGAAAAAGACGCCTGCTAGCCCCTTCTCTCTCCAACCCCCCAACCCCAGCGGCCTCTCCCAGTCCCGGCGGAGCGCACCCACCCCCGGCCTAGGCCCAGACGAATTTTTGTATGTGTGTGTGCATGTGCGTGCCTGTGTGTCTGTGTGTGTGTGCGCGCGCGCGCACGCCCGAGCGCCGGGCGGGCAGTTGCGAAACGGGCTCTTGGCTGCAGCGCGGCATAATGGAGGTGGCTGGAACAATGCGCGCTTTGTGCGCGCGGGGAGTTGTTTTCCACCCGCCTCGCCCCCCTCGCTCTGGCCGTATGGCACTTTAATCCCCGCCACGGCTCGGCACAAATGCACTTGTGTCCTGCGGGTCACCAGGGGCCGTGCGGCTGGAGCCGACCCCCTCCATCCGCGCGGGCCCCACCGCCCGCTGCCCCGTCTTTCTTCTTGGGCACCCCCACACACACACACACAATCACCACCACCTCAATTCCCGACGTGGCCCAGTGAGCCGGCTTGGAAGCTTCCGGGCCCGCGAGCCACTTTTTTTCCGTGGAGACGGCGCATCCCCCACCCCTCCCTTCCCTTCGCGAGCTCACACACACACACACACACACACACACACACACACACCCCAGGGCCGACCGCAGGCCCCACACTCGCCGCCCTCCCTCTCCCAGTCTCGGCCCGCCCGCCCCCGCCCCGTGCTCCGGACTCCTGCAAACAATAGTAAATGTCAACAGATTCCGCGCGGCGAGTGTCTGACTCGGCCGAGATAAGGGTGCGCGGTTGGCCCCGCGCTCCAAGCCGCCGCGGGGGGAGCCCGCCCTGACCCCGGCAGGAAAGAGCCGGCTGTGACGAAACCCGTGCCGGAGCAGGGGTGGATAGGAGGGGAGGCCACAGCCCCAGCCGGGTTGGGGAGTCTCGCCGGGAACCCAGGCCCTGCCCCGCCCCCACCGGGCTTAACTGGTGCTAATACGCGGCCGGAGGGCACGGCGAAAGCGGCAGGGTCGACGTGGCGCTCGGCCTGCTTTCAGATCACGATTCCTGTGCCCTGCGGATGTCGGAAAACGCTGATCCGGGTCAGGACGCAGGCAGTTCTCGACTTTCTGGGAGTAGGCACCCGAAAGACGCGAAGGATTCGAGTGCTGGTCTCCGGAAACTCATTAAAATATATTTTTAAGCGCTCACACACTCGCAGGTCCTTCCCGATCGTCCGCAACCCACCACCCAAGCGAGTTAAAATTCGCAAATTGATTCTCACGCGTTGGTATTAATGGGTTGTTCCTCTTAAATTGTTGCCAACTTTGCTAATGGATTATTATTTAAATGATTTCTTTTTTATAAAGTACGTGTTGTTTTATAGATGCGTATTTACTTAAAGAAATCAACTGCATCTATTAACATATTAAAGAGAGAATAAAGCATCGGGGCCGGTGTAATGTACTGTTCAGCCTTACTTTGGGTGCTCGCGAAGATAGGAAAATCTTATTTGTTTAATAATAAGTCACTCATGAATATGCAAATAGCATTGGTGCAGTACCTCACTTCTGTCACTATTAATGAGTTGCAAATTAATGTGACAACAAAAGAAAAATCTATTTAGTGGAGGAACTCGGGTTCCTACCTGGGGAGATCACAAGCAGGCCTGGAACCTGGGTCTCCAGGAAGGACGGGAGTGGGGATTGACACTTCCTCATGCAGGCTTTTCCTGGAGACCACTATTGTTTGGTCTGTTTGGTCTCAGGGACCTGCTTTGTCAGGAGCCCCTTAAAATTCCTGCTCCAGGCCTAAGGAAGAAAGGCTGTTCCAGGGTAATTAGGGCCAAGTGTGATGAATGGAAATTAGCCCACGGTTTGAAGTAAAGCAGTTGGTGAAGCTGATTTGAGGGGGGGATCTCCTCCATCCAGCTTAAAGGTTCCCCAAACCCTTTTTGGTCTCTGTTGCTTTGGACAGAGTTAAGACTGTAAGTACCAAGTGGGGCCTCACAGGCCTGACTACAGGTATTAAGACAGCACCCTCTGCACTTGGATTTTACGAGGTGACTCTGTTGATGGGAAGTTTAAAGAGCAAATCAGCTCATTTTCCTGGCGACCTACTTCCCAGAGGTTACAGACTGAAATCTGGTTGTCTTCCATTTGAGCCTCTGCTCTTTGCTGGCCTACACATCACAGCCTGTTTTTATTCCATCAATGGATGCTGAAGAGAATGTTTCTAATCCAGTTACATTTGGACACGTCTCTGAGAAAAAAAGTAAGTAAATGCTGAGCTGCCCAGAACTGTGGGCTAATAGTTCAGGTGCCTAGGTAGTATTTCAAGAAGCTGTTTGACTAGGGAACCTTCTGGGGAGATGCAAATATTCTATATCGAACCTGATAGATGACTACTTGGTTATTTACAATGTAAAAATTCATCACTGCACTGTAAAAATTCATCAGGCTGTACATTTAAGATTTGTACGCCTTACTATGTGTAAGTTGTATCTTCTTCAGTTTATTGGTTACTATGTAAAGCCGCCTCAAAGCTTAGTGGTATAAACAACAGGGATCATTTATTTTGCTCAAGGATCTGCAATCTGGGCAGGGCGTGGCAGAGACAGCTCACCTCTGCTCGCTGCGGTAACTGGGGCGCCTCAACTGGGACTCAAGAATCCATTTTCAAGATGGCTCACACACATGGTTGGCAAGTTATTGCTGGCTCTGGTTCTTCTCCATGTGGGCCTCTCCACAGGATGGCTTGGGCTTCCTCACAGCATGGTGGCTGGGTGCCAACAGTGAGCACCTAAGAGACAGAGGGAATGGAAGCTGCCAGTTACTTAAGGCAAGTAAGCCTGGAAACTAGCAGTGTCACTTCTGCCATGCTCTGTTGGTCAAGCAGTTACAGAGCCCAGATTCAGGGGAGGACAGAACATCGACCCCTGCCTTTCACCTCTCAACAGGAAGTGCCTCAAACAATCTTGGGGCTCTGCTTTAAAACTGCCACCTAGGGAATTCCTAGTGGTGAAGATCTGTACTTTCACTGCTGTGCCCTGGGTTCAATCCCTGCTTGGGGAACTGGGATCCCTCAAGCAGTGCTGCATGCCTGAAAAAAAAATACCGAACCCTGCCAAAATAACACATAACGTCATTTTTTTGTCGCATGTCCTACCCCTCTTTTTTTTTGGCAGGGTCATGCAGCATGCCAAGTCAAACCGATATCTCCTGTATTTGGAGCTTGGAATCTTAACCACCGAACAGCCAGAGAAGTCCCTCCTTCTTCCAAATCATCAGTGGGAATTATTTGATAGCCCAGTAAATTCATGTGGGTGTATATAGAAAAAAAAAAAAAAAAACATTCAATTTTGGGTGTTAAGTTACTATAGATTTAAGTTCCAGATTTTTTTAATATAATATTATTTATTTATTTTTGGCTGTGCTGGGTCTTGGTTGCTGCGCAGGCTTTTCTCTAGTTGTGGTGCTCGGGCTTCTCACTGAGGTGGCTTCTCTTGTTGTGGAGCACGGGCTCTAGGCATGGGGGCTTCAGTAGTAGGGGCTCCCGGGCTCTAGAGCATGGGCTCAGTACTTGTGGCACACAAACTTAGTTTCGCCATGGTATGTGCAGTCCTCCTGGGCCAGGGATCAAACCTGCGTCTCCTGCATTGGCAGGTGAATTCTTTACCACTGAGCCACCAGGGAAGCCCCTAAGTTTCAGATTTTTAAATCTAAAATTTCACAAGTCTTTAACTTCCATTTATTAACCTTGTTATTTTTATATAAAATTAGAGCAATCATTTTCAGAGAGGGCTTTGATTAAGGCTCAATCAAGACAAGTCGAACAGACTAAAATGCTCTTAAACTGTTCCATCCCTTTATAAATTTAGCTAAATTTCCCTAAACACTATATATATATATTTCACACACACACACAATTTGTTTTGTTTTCTTTTTAAGCATTTGAATGCTTGAATGGGCAAATTTATGACCATAATACAGTATCTACAAGGGATTGGTTCCAGGACCAACTCTCGGATATCAAATGCAAGGATGCTCAAGTCCCTTATATGAAGTGGTGTTCGTGCATGGGTGCTCACTCAGTCATGTCTGACTCTTTGTGACCCTACGGGCTGTAGCCCTCCAGGTTCCTCTGTCCATGGGATTCTCCAGGGAAGAATACTGGAGTGGGTTGCCATGCCCTCCTCCAAGGGCTCTTCCCAACCAATGGATCGAACCCACAGCTCCTGCATTGCAGGCGGATTCTTTACCCACTGAGCCACCTGGGAAGCCCCACAAAGTGGTGTACTATTTGCATATAATCTACACATCCTTCCATATACTTTGAATCATCTCTAAATTACTTATGGTACCTAATACAATGTAAATACCATGTAAATAGTTGTAAATACAATATAAAAGCTATGTAAATAGTTGCCAGCATGCAGCAAATTCAAGTTTTGCTTTTTGAAACTTTTTGAAACTTTTTTGTTCCTGAATATTTTCCATCCGCAATTGGGTGAACCCACAGACACAGAGGGCCCACCTAAACCAAAATTGAATCAGTTAAATGTGCAAATATAGTGAATATCCAGTTGGCTTAAACATTGGAACTCTTGCTTCCCAAGTCAAATTTTAATTCCTTTTACCTTACAATTGCAAGTCTATACAATTTTAAATTGGAACCATAAGGCTAATCTGTTAGTTTCTTTACTACTCCCAACTTGTCACAAACACTACAGATTAGATCACATGCACAGATTGTTCCTGAGTTTAACACTAAAATATCAGTATAGTGTATTTGATTGATTTCATCTTCTCCATATTCAATTCTCAACCTTCCCAAGGTTAAAAGGACACTCTCTAAGGAGTGTGTCTTGTCAGCTCAAGAGAGTCGAGGTTATTTGATGCAAGGAATAATGTAAGGCTTTGAAATACGAAAAAGAGATTACTGGCTATTCTTTCAATGGAATGCTGGAGCCTGAGGGTGGAGGTATTTTCTATACCTACAGCGATACACCTTTGTCTTGGCCAGGCTATTTTACAACTCTATAAGATGCAGAGAACTAATAGCATTGTGAATACTATTCTTGCCTTTAAATAACCAAATAACTTTGCTCAGGGGAAGTGACCACCACTACCCCTCCCCCAAACCCGCTCCAAAAGCCAATTTTGCGCCTATTTGCAAATTTATTTCAATATTCCCAACCTAAAAATGTTTCTGTTCTTGGGATGGTCCTTTGAATCAGTTATATCTCACCCATTCCCTCATTTAATTAATGAGTTGTATAAAACCTGTGACATGTTCATTTTATGTTTGTATGAGTCATGATTTTGCCTTCTTTTGAGACATCCTTTAACGTTGGTCAAGAGTTCATCACACTACATAAATAACATTTGTGGCTGGCTAGAAATTGGAGGGCAAGATGCAGGATACGGCCCCTAAAGATCTCCAGGGTGAATTTGCTTACCCCGACAGATCACCAGAGCCCTTCTTAATCTTGTTTAAAGTTACTATGACAACTGAAGATCCAAGACCATACCCTTCAGGTGGAATTTTTTTCTTCTTAATCTCAGGTTCCCAGTTCAAGGTAAACCCTACCCTGATTGTTTCTAACTCTCTGATCTCTCTGCCCTACCATCTGATTGAAGGAGAGAGAAATATGTAGCTACCACCCATGTTGTCTCAACACTTGATTGGAGTCAATTAACCTATTTACCACCTGTGGTGGTTTTTAAATATGTCCATAAATTCTTTGATTCTCCTCCCTTCAAAAGGTGGAACCTGATTTTCCTTCCCTTCCCTTGATTGTGGGTGGTGCTTACTGACTCACTCCTAATAAATGGAATGTGACAAAAGTGACTGTATGTGGCATCCATGATTAGGATGGAAAAGGCATTGTGGCTTCCTCATTGCTATCTGGGGAAGCCAGCTGCCATGACATGGGCGCATTCAGCTTCCTGAATGATGGGCACATAGCAACCCTATTGGGTGAGCCAAGCGTGGAAGAACTGAGGCCTCTTGCCAACAGCCACGTGAATGAGCCATCTTAGAAACAGATCTGGTTGCCCCAGTGCAGTCTTCAGAGCAACATCTCGACTACATCTTCATGAAGGCCCCTGACTCCTGAAATTCCTGACACTGCGAGATAATGTTTTGTTGTTTAAGTCACTAAACTGCAGGGTAATTTGTTATGCAGCAATAGATAACTAATACATGAGTCAACTTTGCATGTAGCACATAGCTCTAAACCATTCTAATAACGCTAAACACATTTCTGTTTTGCCCAGGTGGATGGATGTGCCTCTGCCAACCCCCAAAGTAAGTCACTCACCCAACTCTCAACCTGGAAAACCGTGTTCTGAAAGCGAAGAGAAATAACCTAAATCACATTGTGGAGAGTGAGAGAAAAAGAGGGAACTAAATATATGGCCAATTAATGTTTCCAGCAATAACAGCGATGATAAACTAGCAGAAGCAGTAAAACAGTTTTAAATAGTTCTTTTGATCACTTTGCAGTTGAAAGTCAGATCTTTGTAAGAATTCATTACCATTTTAACTTACAGAGAGGAACCATTCTTGGAGATGGAGTCAAAATGAAACAAAACATACACTCATACCCTACGAGAAGTCACCAAAAGTATGAAAAGCTAAACTGGGATGATTAAGTTCTGGAGGAGCGAATCTCCTATAGGTATGCCCTGAAGTGCTACTTAAAAATGAAATAACTTCCTTTCTGTGCACATGGTATTTTTCAATAACTGAAATGATAAAACATTTGGAGTATGACCTAAATGACTCAAGCTGCTTCCTGTTCCAGGAACAGGGACTTCCTAGGGTAGCTAAGACTCTCCTCCTAGAAAAGAGTAGATAGATCATCACATAGTCAAATTACTCAGTCCCACTGCTTTCTGAGTTTAGATGGGAAAAAGGAAGCTCTGTGTGTGTGTGTGTGTGTGTTTGTGTGATTCTTCCACAAAGGATTTTGAGTAAATTTTTAATAAAAATGTAATAAAGTGATAGGAAAATATAAATAGTAAATAACAAAATCTGGGAAAAAATTTTTTTTTTTTTTAAATCTGGGAAAATTTAAGAATAGAAGGATGAGACAATACGAAGGCCATAGAAGAAATACTTTTCTCCTAGCGATTTGGTATCATTCAGTATTCATTCATTTGAATATTTATTGAACAACTACTATAAGCTAGACGATGATAATACAAAAATATGTAAGACATAGTCCATTGTTAAAGATGTTCACAGTCTAATAGAGGGAAACAGAGATACAAATTATAGTGATTTGCAATAAAATGTTGAAGTTGTTTTAACCTGTCTTTGTAGGTTACTAGGAATATATTCAACCAGAATTGTATTCCTCAAAAATGTTTCTCAAAAGGCAGGGCTAACAGTAGTGTGGTTACCCCAACCGGGAAACTATCCATATGCCCTGCAACAGCAGAATGGGGAATGAAACTGAAGTGTCTTCACACAGTGGAATACTATACAGCAGTGAAAATGAACAATCCACAATTGCACGTGAGAGGGATCTCCTAAACATGAGATGGAGTGGGAGAAGCCAGACATCAAAAAGCACTGACTAAGACAACATTGTAAACAACTATACTTCAATTTTTTTTTTTTTTAAAAGCACTGATTGTGTGATTTCATGGATCTGAAGTTTAAAAGGAGGCCAAACTAGTGTTTACACTTAGAAGTCTGGACAACATTTACTCTGGGTGGGGAAGGGGCATAGTTACTGGAAGGAAACAGGGGGGACCACTGGGGGATGGAAAGGTTCTGTTCCTTATTCTGGGAGCTGCTTACACACAAGTACAAGTCTCTCCAGTTCACAAAAATCCATTGAGCTATATACACTTATGACACATGCACTTTTCCGTATGTGTGGCGTCTTTCAATAAAATGTGTAAGAAAAAAAAAATCCACCCTATGAAAGAGTGGGTGGAGCAATGAGGAAGGCATCGTTAGTTACTCTTAGAGTGGGGAGCTGAGGAAAATTTCCTGGAGAAGGTGATGCTGGGCTGGTTTTCCCAGGTATACCCGCCTTAGCCTTGGGGATGGATTCTGGAAGGCATTGGGTGAGGGCAGAAATGCGAAAGCAAACCTGGGGAGCTAGAAGTAGCCTGAGTGCTGGGGAACCATACAGAAGTGTCAGAGAAGAACAGTGGCCAGGAGAAAGGGGCTGTTTCTGGCTGGTCTTTGTCAGAGAAGCTCTTCTCCCCGTTGCTCACCAGTGTGGATGTGGACGCCGGAGCTGGGGAGGACGGGGTTACATTTGTGTTCTAGAAAGTTCTCTCAGGCAGGAGGGCAGTGGATGGGTGGCACCAGGCAGGACTGAGAGAACCTTCTGCGTGGTCCAGGCCTGGGGCGTGAACAGCCGGGTTCTGGGAATGGAGAACAGAGAACACTAAGGAGACAGCGAGAACGGCTGTAGGAGCAAAATGAGAGAGAACATCAGAGAGCGCAAAGAATGAAAGGAGGGGTATTTTTAAAGCTTCCGGTAAAACACATTTAAAAATACAGTCTGTTCAGCTGTCTATAAAAGCTGCTTCACTGAATTCTTAAGAAGGACAGAATCAGTCATCAAAGGGATGCCCCGATTTCTCTCTAAAATAGGGCTTCTTAACTTGGGATCCGTAGATAGAATTCAGAAGACTTGTGAACTCGAATACGAAATCTTTCTATTTTTCTTTTCATTAACCTTTAACTGAAATTTAGCATTTCTTTCAGCCCTGCCAGTGGGCAAGCATTATCATTGTATTTGCAGCACCTGTGACTTGGTCCCCACTCAAAATCACAGATATTTTCATATCATAGTATAGTTGGTGCCAATATCTCAGTATATTGATTACAGTCATTACTATTTTGAAATTATGGTATTTGTTAGGCCTGCTATTATATCTTATTTAATTCATAATTAAATAGGCCCATCCATTAGCGTTCTGGTTATCTATGCTATGGAACAAATTGCCTCGAAGGTAATGGCTGAGGGACTTCCCTGGTGGTCCAGTGACCTAAGACTTTGGGCTCCCAATGCAGGTGGCCCAGGTTTGATCCCTGGTTGGGGAACTAGATTCCACATGCCACAACTAAGAATTCTCATGTTACAACTAAAGACCCTGCATACTGCAACAAAGATTGAGGATCCTGTGTACAGCAAGTGAGACCTTGCACAGCCAAATAAATAAATAAAAATAATGACTGAAAACAGCAACGATCATTTCTTTTGCTTTTGAAACTGCCATTTGGGCAGGGCTGTGTGGGCTGTCTCTGCTCCAGGCAATGACGAGGGGCTCCTTTGTACATTTCTGTGTCTCTGTCCCTCTAGGCAGTCTCTGAGTCTCCCCCAAGTCCTCTGCCCAACTGGGCTATCTATCATGGAAGCCTCTGGGTACTGGAACTTCTTACATGGTGGCTTACAGCCCCCAAAAGAGTGTTCCAGATAATAAGGAGGAAGCTACCAGGCAGCCTTTCTGATCTAGTCTTAGAAATTCCAGAATGTCAAGTGGATGAAATGGATGAAACGGGGCTCAAAAGGTACGAAGTCCCAGTTATAAAATAAATAAGCCCTGGGGCTATAATATACAGCATGGTGACTATAGTTAATAACACTATTGCATATTTGAAAGATACTAAGAGAGTGAATCTTAAAAATTCTCATCACAAGAAAAAACATAATAACTAGATGTATCATGGTCATCATTTTATAATATATACCAGTATCGAATTGTTAAATTGTACACCTGAAACCAATAGAATGTTATATATCATTGTAACTCAGTTTTAAAAAGGAAGTTCCAAAATATCACTTCTGCCACATTTTACTGGTTGAGCAAATTTCTTATAAGGTCAACCTAGAGACAAGGGATGGGGCCATAGACCCCACCTCTCTGTGGAGGAAGTGTCAAAAGATTTGTGGCCAAAATGACTGTATCACAAATTTGGGGGGTTTTGGTATTTTTATAGCATATTTCAATATAATTGATTTCCTCTGTAATCCTGTTGTTTTGGGTTTTTTTTTTTTTAATATATTTTATTTATGTATTTAGGCTGAGCCAGGTCTTAGTTGTGGCATATGGGATCTAGTTCCATGACCAGGGATTGAACCCGGGCCTGCTACATTAAGAGTGCGGATTCTTAGCCACTGGACTACCAGGGAAAGTACCCTGTTGTTTTATTATATGCATTGTAAAGCATGATTCTGAGAAGGGGGTCATAAGTTTTATCAGACCAGCACAGAGTCCATGATGGAGACTCTCTGCTCCAAAATGTCCCTGTGTTTAAAAGCATCCTCATTCTATCCACTCCCCACGGCCTCAGCCTTGGCCCAGACTCCCATCATCTCTTGCCGAACCACAGCAATAGCATCCTGATTGGCTTCTGGCATTGGGCTCTTCATGTCAAATCCTTCTTCCAAAGTCTATCCTTCCTTAAGCTCAGATTCATTCCTTCATCTATTCATCCATCCATTCAATGAATGAAATGTCCTTGTTGGCCAAATATAAAATGATCTCCTGTTATCCTAAAGAGACGGTCTCTGAACATCTTTTGTGACTACCTTGAACTTTTAGGCCTAGAATATTCAATGTAGTTCAGGGCTGCCGGGGCTGGAGAATCGCATAGCTGTAGGCAGGCCAGAACGAATCCCTCTGGACATATCTTCAAAACTATCAGTTACCTTTATTATTTAGAAGAATTTTTGATTCAAATAACACATGAATTGAGACTGTATTGCCTTTTCCACCATCATAGCCCAAAGCCACTTTATGAAACTTTCCACAAACCTTTGACATTCGTGATTTCATCAGCACCAGGCACTGAGTAGTTTGAGACCTTACACTTTCTGTGGGGAAATTCTATCCAAAGCTACAAACACTCGTTGTCCAACCATTAGGCTCTCTTTCTCATGCCTTCTTTCTGTGTGCATTTGTGGCCTCCACAACTGAAGCACTGACTGTGTTGCTTTTGAAAGCGGGCATTCAAGGGCTTGTCCACAACAGCATCCAATATTTGTGTTGTAACCAGGAATAAAGACTAAATCTTGGTTAGCTTCCTTTGCCTTTGCAAAGGACTGAATGTTTGTGTCTCTCTAAAATTCCTATGTTGAAACCAAACCCCCAAAGGGATGGCATCAAGAGACAAGACCTTTTCGAGGTGATTAGGTCATGAGAGTGGAGCCTTCAGGAATGGCATTAGTGCCCCCTATAAAAGGGACCCCAGAGAGCTTCCTGGTCCCTTCCACCATGTGAGAGTAGAGCAAGAAGACAGCAGTCTCTGAACCACGAAATGGGCTCTCATCAGACACCAAATCTGCCAGCATTTGATCTTGAACCTTGAGAAGTAAATGCCTGTTGTTCTAAGCCACCTAGCCTGTGGTATTCTGTTAATAACATCCTGAACAGCCCCTCCTTTTCTTTCTTCTTCCTCCCCCCCCTCCTTTTTTTTTTAATAAACCGATTCTATTAAGTGACCTCTCTAAGCTTTGCAAACCAGCATTGATTGAGGCCATTTCGGGTTAATGGGTCTTCCCTAAACACCACTTTGTTGCTGGAAATAGTCATTGAGAGTACCCTCCAAATCGAGAGTTTTCTGGGACTGAAGTACAAGGCAGCTAACTGTCACCAGTCAGATGGATCGATGCGCTGTGAGCAGGCTTTCTCTAGTTGCAGGGAGCCGGGGGCTCCGCTCTAGTTGCGGTGCACAAGCTTCTCATTGCCGTGGCTTCTCTTGTTGCAGAGCACGGGCTCTAGGGCTTCAGCAGTCGTGGTGCATGGGCTCTGTAGTGTGCAGGCTTTAGTGCTGGTGGCACACGGGCTTGGTTGCCCTGCAGCATGTGGAATCTTCCCAGGCCACATGCAGATTAGGGATCTAACCTGTATCCCCTTCATTGGCAGGCAGAGTCTTAACCATCGGACCATCAGGGAAGTCCCAAACTCATTTATTGGGTTAGAAGACAAGCTAGGGGTTACCCTTGATAAGGAGGTGCCTGGAAGGGGGCATTGAGGGGCCCTCCGGGGTGCTGGTCATATTCTGTTTCATCTGCATGCTGCTTAGATGGGTGTGTTCAGCTTGTGAGAATTCATGTATCCTTCAAGATGTATATTTATGATTTGTGTACTTTGTTGTATGTTACATTTCCATAAAAATCTCTATGAGAAACCTCTGGGGTAGCTTCGACTTTCCGAGGAAAAATTTGGTTACAGTACTACTCAAGCAATAGAGACAGGTCTGATCATATTCTCTTTAATCTACCTGTCATGCGGGACACCAATGTTCAATCCCTGGTTTGAGAAGATCCCCTGGAGAAGGGAGTGGCTACCCACTCCAGTATTCTTGCCTGGAGAATTCCATGGGCAGAGGAGCCTGGCGTGCTACGGTTCATGGGGTCGCAAAGAGTTGGACACAACTGAGCGACTAACACTTTCACTGCTCATAGCTATTTGACAAGATAGATACTTATGTCTCTTCCATTGAAAGACTGGTATGGCACTCCACTGTAGGGAACTGGCCTCCTTCTGTTTTTGTTTCCACATTTTAGGCTCAATATGGCTATTCAAGCTTCAGTCAGCACACTTGCATTCCTACCAGCAGAAAGGAGGAAAAAGAAACTCTACCGTTCCATCTCTATCTCTCTTGCCCTCAAACCCAGTGTCTTCTAGGATCTGCTCTGGCACTAGACAGTTAGCACCAAGAAGCTGGGAACTGTCTGCTATTCTACTCCAGATTCTGATGTGGTGCCCAGTCCATACAAAGTGTTCGTCACTCAGTCATGTCCGACTCTTTGCGACCCCATGGACTGTAGCCCACCAGGCTCCTCTGTCCATGGGATTCTCCAGGCAAGAATACTGGAGTGGGTAGCCATTCCCTTCTACAGGGGATCTTCCTGATCCAGGTATCGAACCCAGGTCTCCTGCATTGTAGGCCAATTATTTACCACCTCAGCCACCAGGGAAGCCCAAGTACTCAATAAACAATTCTTGAATAAAGTGAATATCAGGGTCCAAGTCTGTGAGTTGTATTGTGCTCCCACCTCTGCTCCTAGGCTCTGCCTTTGAAAGGCCACTGTCCTTCAAGACCCAGGTATTTTCCCACCTCTTCTAGAATGCATCTTTTACAAAATGAATTGTGTTCCCCCTCCCCCAAAATTTCTCTGTTGAAGTTCTAACTCACAGTATCTGAGAATGAGACCATGTTTGGAAATGGGGTCATTGAGGATGTAATCAGTTAAGATGGTGTCATACTGGAGTAAGGTGGGCCCTACTGCTGTAAAACTGGAGTCCTTATAAAGAGGGGACACTTGGAGACAGACACACAAAGGGAGCCTGCCATGTGAGGATGAAGGCAGAGATGGAGCCCATGCTTCTCCAAGCCAAGGAATGCCTAAGACTGCCAGCAAAGCCCCAGAGGCTAGGAGAGAGACCTGGAATAGACTCTCCATCTCACCCTCAGAAGGAACCAATCCTAGTGGTATCCTGACCTCAGACTTCCATCCCCTGAAATCATGAAGCAATAACAAAATACCACAGATACGGCAACTTAGGAAACAAATCCAGCATATCACAGCAAGCAGCTGAGAGTGCTGGTCTCTGAGTTCCCTGGGGGCCCTTTCGCATCTCCGAAGGATGTTGTGAAATTCACTTTGGACAGGGGTCCATCTGCCTCATCCTGTGTGTGAGTTCCTGAGGAAGAAGAACTATGGATCCTACAGAGTATAGCGACCCTTGCCCAATACCCAGAAATTCACAGAAATTTGTGAATTTGGCCGGGCCACAAATTTCCCAGAACCCCAAGAGTTAGGCTATGTTGGATATAACAGTGTTATACGGTCATATTTTTCCTTCTTGTTCTTAAAAAATATTATGAACATTCTCCAGTGCAAGAGGAGTAGGACCTTTTTTGCTGTTTTAAAGCCAAGCTATTAGAACTCCCCTAGTGGTCCGGTGGCTAAGACTCCAGGCTCTCAATGCAGGAGGGCTGGGTTCAATCCCTGGTCAGGGAACTAGATCCCACATGCCACAGCTAACAGTTTGCATGTCACAGCAAAGATCCAAGATCCTACATACCATAACTAAGACTTGGAGCAACCAAATAAATACATTTTTTTAAATAAAATAAATATATATTTTAAAACAATAAAATCCAGGAAAACTTGAGGGGGAGAGTGTTTGATTCTTTGTTTATTTTAGCAGTACTGCACCTTTCAAGAAAAGACCTGTCTGGTTTGTAGGTTGCCTGATTCGAACGATAACAGACAGGGAACAAGAAAAACTTGGAGGGGCACAGGGATGGGCAGGAAGTGAACAGTTACCTGAGGATAAAGTAGCATGAAGCTTCCAATGTTAAAGGCCCCGACGTGGGGGTGGCCTCAATTTTGAAATCACTGGACCTCTTGGGTCCAGAAAGATGCTGGATAGTTTAATTACCTAGAAAATAAATAAGCAAATAAATCATCAAAAGCTTAGGCCTCTCTGTCTTAGACTTTCCTGAGGGAACACTGACTCCTGGGTTGGGTCATTTCATATTCAGGCGGGAGCCTGCCCGGACTCAGGCCTGGTGCTCACGCTGAGGGAATACAAAGAAAGCCCTCTCTAGCTTCAAAGGTCTGGCAATTTAGTGACACACAATGCAAATTCCTACAGGTAGATTGCCTGGATCCAAAGTGGCCTGTGTATACAGATTAAGCGTTGACTGAGCGGCCATGGTGGGCGGACTTCTGAAGACATTCAAGACTCAGGCGGTCTCAAAAAAGTTGGCCACTGTCCTCAAGGAACTTATGACACCCCAGGGCAGAGATACAGTGTGCCTGTTCTGTTCCAAGGACCAGAAAAGTTCCTTCTGGGTTTCCAGAAGCTTCATTCCAATCACGAATTTTTGCTGGTGGCTTACATTTTAC
Organism: Bubalus bubalis; assembly: GCF_019923935.1. Taxonomy (NCBI): domain Eukaryota; kingdom Metazoa; phylum Chordata; class Mammalia; order Artiodactyla; family Bovidae; genus Bubalus; species Bubalus bubalis. The sequence goes on from NC_059181.1 coordinate 39,391,176, forward strand.
TTCATTTGTTTTATTTCCTTTTATCTATTTTGTTTGTTTGGGGATGGGACCTGGACCCCCCTCCCCCCGGCCAGTGGAAGCTCAAGAGTCCTTACCACTGGACCTCCACAGAAGTCCCTTTATTTCCTTTTATAACTGCAGTTTAGGGAAGGGTTTCTGAGGAATGGCGCAGCTGTGAGGCTGAAGCCACAGCTCAGGGAGAAGGAAAGATTTGAAATGGTTGGTGCGGAAGGGCAGGGTGGGTGGTGGGGGTCAAGACAGGGTGGTATTTGAGGCCATCCAGCCATGCTGCTGGGCCCTGGCTAGCCTGGATTCTAGCCTCGGGCCTGGAGCAATAAGAGGAGAGTGGTTCTGAGGGACATGGTAGCCAAACATGAGTTGATCTGGGGGTTGACCTGGAGGTCCTCAGGAAGCAAGTGCTGTGAAGGGAAGCTGAGAAGTGAGATGGGGGAAGCTGAGAAGGGGGAGGGATCTCATCAGCGAGGGAGAGGCTGGAGCTAGAAGTGGGAGAGTGGGCTGAGACTGAACCTAATGTGTGGAAAATGGCACTTTATCAGTCTCACAGAGTTCCTTGAGGTGAGATTGAGTGTCTCACCTAAGGCTCCTGGGCTTCCAGTCTGCTCAGAACATCTGCTTCTGCCCTCTCTTTCCCCCAAGCACGGTGAGTCAAGAGGACAGGGTCACTTGTTGGAGCTTCTGGGGAAAAGTCAGGGGCTTGGACAGTTCAGGGACCGAGGAGAGGGGAATTCAGAGGAAGGGAGAAATTTAAGGGAACGCAGAAGTTTCGAGATGAAGACACGGGTGACGTCAACAGATCCGTCAGGCCTAAGGCTATTTTTTTTTTCTTTTTAGCCTGTTTTAAAATTTATTTTGTTGATTACATTTCTAATTCTTCCAAGATAAGAATCTTTTTTAAAAAAACCAAAGAACTAAAAAAATCCCACTCTTGGGTATATATCTGAAGAAAATGAAAACATTAATTTGAAATCATACATGCACTTCAATGTTCATAGCAGCACTATTTACAATAGCTGGAGAAGGCAATGGCACCCCACTCCAGTACTCTTGCCTGGAAAATCCCATGGACGGAGGAGCCTGGTGGGCTGCAGTCCATGGGGTCGCTAAGAGTCGGACAAGACTGAGCAACTTCACTTTAACTTTTCACTTTCATGCATTGGAGAAGGAAATGGCAACCCACTCCAGTGTTCTTGCCTGGAGAATCCCAGGGATGGGGAGCCTGGTGGGCTCCCATGGGGTGGACTCCTATGGGGTCGCACAGAGTCGGACACTACTGAAGCGACTTAGCAGCAGCAGCAGCATTTACAATAGCCAGGACATGGAATAACCTAAGTGTCCAACAAAGGATGAATGCATAAAGAAGATGTGATATAATATATACAATGGAATACTGTGCTGTGCTGTGCTTAGTTGCTCAGTTGTCTCTGACTCTTTGCAACACCATGCACTGTAGCCCACCAGGCTCCTCTGTCCGTGGGATTCTCCAGGCAAGCATACTGGAGTGGGTTGCCATGCCCTCCTCCAGGGCATCTTCCCAACCCAGGGATCGAATCCAGGTCTCCTGCACTGCAGGCGGATTCTTTACCAGCTGAGCCACCAGGGAAGCCCATACAATGGAATACTATTCAGCTATGAAACAGAATGAAATAGTGCCATTTGCAACAACATGAGTGGACCTGGAGGGTATGATGCTTAATGAAATTAGTCAGAAAAAGACAAATATTGTATGTTATCACTTATATGTGGAATCTAAGAGGCTACTTTTAAACAATATTTATTTATAATTATTATTATAATTTTTTTATTTGGCTGAGCAGGTCTTAGTTGCAGCACGCAGGACCTTCAGTCCTCATTACAGCATGCAAACTCTTAGTGCAGCATGTGGGACTTAGTTCCCTGACCAGGGATGGAACTTGGGCCCCCTGCGTTGGGAGCATGGAGTCTTAGCCACTGGTCCACCAGGGAGGTCCCAGAAGCCACTTTTTAAGAGGGGACTCTGGGGGACTTGTGAGGCCTCACGACATGTCCTTGGCCTCCATTCCAGTCTGTGGCTGTGTCTGGTCCTAATCCCACCTGCCAGGTCTAGGAAATGTTGCTCTTAAGCTATGGGAAGTGTCAGGGTGGTGGTAGTGGGTGACCAGGGGAACAGAATCCAGGACTCAAGGGACTAATATTCTCATAAAAAAAAAGTGAGAAAGGGAGTTCAAGAAGAAAGCTACTTATAAAACACCCATATGGGACTTCCCTGGTGGTCCAGTGGTTGCGACTCCATGCTTTCATTGCAGGAGGCACGGGTTCAATTCCTGGTTGGGGAACTAAGATGTGCGCACACATGTGTGTGTGTGTCTGTGTGTGGTACAGCCAGAAAGAATAAAAAAAATTTTTTTAAACACTTGTATATTATGAAAACAAAACAAAACAGATATATGAATAGAAAAAGAAAGTTGAAAGGCTATTCACCAAAACCTTGTCTCCCCCTACCCATGCGCTTGCAGTAATAAAAAATTCAAAATGTTTAAATTAAAAGAATTTTTTAAGTTCATGCTTTATACTGGATTCACTTACTTATTCACCAGGAAATTAACTGGGACCCCAGGCTCAACAGCCTCACTGCACTGTTTATCTGGGGGGCGTTTAAGGCAGAAGCTCTTGAAATTGTCTCTTTGATGGTCCAACCCCCCCACCAGGGGGTGACTCATCCAGACCATGCGCAATATGATAAAATTTGTATTTCATATTTTTGTGTGAAAGAAAAAGAAACCCTCCAGGGATTTACATCAGAGTTTGCAAACTGGTAGGCCTGGGCCTCCCTGAGATAGTTTTGCTTGGCCTATCCATTGTTTTATCAATGTCATGAATGCTTGTGAGTGTTCACAGTAAAAATCCAGATTACTAGCTTCTCTTCTGAAAGGTCGGAAGACCTGGCAATCCAGGGTCCAATCGCAGCCACAGCTAGTCCCAGAGGCACACTGCCCCTTCCCACAGGGCATGGATGGTTCTCACAGGTCCTGTCACCATCTGCTGTAAGTAACCCAGTGTCGGGCGCATGTGAGCATTCAGCCCAAACTTTCTCCTTTATGTTGTTTTGTGAAATGTAAATTCCTCTGTGGGTATTTCAGCAGGGTTCCTTGGTTTACACTCACTGAATGGTTTCCGTTCCATAAAGATTTGGAGCAAAGGGAGTGTGATGGCTTAAAATCATGCCTCCGAATTCTCTGATCCTCTTCCCTCGAAAGATGGAGTCTAGGGAATTCCCTGGCTGTCCAGTGGTTAGAACTCTTTGCTCTCACTGCCAGGGCCCCAGGTTCAATCCCTGGTAGGGGAACTAAGATCCCATAAACTGTACAGAGTGGGCAAAAAAAAAGTACAATAAAAAGAAAAAAACAGATGGAATCGAATCCATCTCTTTTTGAATACAGGCTGGACTTGGTTATTCACTTCTCACAAATAGATGTGGGGAGAGTGACAGTGGGTGACTTTCAGAGGCGGGTCATAAAAGGAAAGCTTCAGAACCATCCCTGCTTTTAAGGGCTGCTTGCTCTGGGAGCCTGGCCCCTGTGGGAGGGAAATGTCCCAGGCCACAGGCAGAGTGTAGGTGTGCCAGCTGGCAGCCCACTCCCTTCACTGGAGCCCCAGCCAACACCCAGCTTCAACCACCAGCTGTGTGACAGAAGGAACCTCAAGAAGATTCCAGCCCCAGCCTATGAGCCACCCCAGGGGATCCCAAGCGGAGTGTAGGTGAGCTGTCTCGAAGGAGACCTGCTCAAGTTATGGATTCATGAACAAAATGAATGTTGCTGGCCTTGTGTGTCCGGCTTTCTTCATTCAGCATAATGTTTTCAAGGTTCATCCACGTTGTAGCAGATGTCAGTACTTCATTCCTTTCTATGGCTAAGTAATATTCCACTGTATAGATAGACAACATTTTCACATTTATTCATTCATCCATTGATGGACATTAGATTTATACTCAGTTTCTTTTCCACTCATGAATAACACTGCTATGAATATTCATGTACAAGATTTTCTGTTGCAGCGTTTTCCTATCTCTTGGGTATATGTCTAGGAGTGGAATTGCTGGGGCATATGGAAGATTCTCTAGTTAACATTTTACAGTATGCCAAACTGTGTTCAAAGTGGCTGCATCATTTTACATCCCTACCAGCAATGTACACAGGTTCCAATTTCTCCACATTCTTACTAACATTTTTTATTATCTATCTTATAGGTGTGAAGTGGTATCTCATTGTGGTTTTGATTTGCATTTCTCTGAAGTCTAATGATCTTGAACATATATTTTTAAGTACTTTTTGCCCATTTATATATCTTCTTTGGAGAAAAATCTACTCAAATCCTTTACTTATTTTGTTAATCGGGTAATTTAATTTATTTTTGTTATTAAGTTGTAAGAGTTCTTTCTATAGTTTGAATATGAGTCCCTTATCAGATATAAGATTTGCAAATATTTTCTCCCAGTCCATGGGTTATCTTTTCACTTTAAAAAAAAAATTTTTTTTTATTTATTATGTATTTATTTACTTGGGGCTTCCCTGGTGGCTCAGACAGTAAAGAATCTGCCTGCCACTGCAGGAGACAGGGGTTTGATCCCTCAGTGAGGAAGATCCCCTGGAGAAAGGAACGGCTACCACTCCAGTATTCTTGCCTGAAAAATCCCATGGACAGTTGGCTGTGCCAGGTCTTCATTGCTGCATGGGTTTTTTCCCCTAGTTGCTGCTACTCTGCACTTCTCACTGCAGTGGCTTTTCTTCTTGTGGAGCATGGGCTCTAGAGTGCACGGGCTTCAGTAGCTGTGGCACATGGGTTCATTGGTTGCGGTTCCCAGGTTCATTGGTTGCGGTTCCCGGGCTCATTGGTTGCGGTTCCCGGGCTCTAGAGCACAGGCTCAATAGTTGTGGCATATGGGCTTAGTTACTCCATGGCATGTGGGATCTTCCCGGACCAGGGATCAAACCCCTGTCTCCTGCAGTGGCAGGCAGATTCTTCACCGCTGAGTCACCAGGGAAGCCCTGATCTTTTTACTTTCTTGATCATATTATTTGCAGCACAAGTTTTTAATCCTCAAAAGACCCAATTTTTTTTAAAACCATCATTTAATTATTTTTTAATTGAGGTATAATTGATTTACCTTGTTTCAGGTGTACAGCAAAGTGATTCATGTATACATATATCAACTTAGTTTTTTGCTTTGGTTGTTCATGCTTTTGGTGTCATGTCTAAAAAAAATTGCCTAACCAAGATTTGCTCCTATGTTTTCTCCTAAGAGTTTGATAGTCTTAGCTCCTATATGTAGGTCATTGCTCCATTTTTAGTTTATTTTTCGGTATGGTATGCAGTCAGGGTCCAACTTCATTCTTTGCAGGTGGATCCCACTTTCCCATGTTAATAAGGCTGTTTGGGGAGCTTCTCTGGTAGTCCAGCAGCTGAGACTCCACATTCCCAATGTAGAGGGCCCAGGTTCCATCCCTGGTCAAGGAACTAGATTCCACATGCTGCAACTAAAGACCTACTACAGTCAAATAAATAAATTTTTTTTTTTAAAAAGCTGTCCTTTCTGTCATTGAATAGTCCTGGCACCCTTGTTGAAAGTCAGTTGACCATCTCTGTGATAGTTTCTTTCTGGACTCTTTTCTAGTTTATCCCATGGTCTATATGTCTGTCCTTATGCCAGTGTAAACCATCAAGCTTGAGAGTGACTTTTATGCAACCATGGTAACTGGAAGAGGGAGGCAGCAGGGAGGGAAATGGCTAGAAGACATCAAGTGTAAGATGGAGAAGGAGAAGGTGGCTGAAGGAAGAAGAGACAGGAATCTTCCTTGCTCCTTTTTGAGACTCCTTAAGCCTATCCTCTGCTTAAATTTGCTGACCCTAAAAATGCCAGTCTTAAAAAAAAAGCCACCCTTACACATGCACAAGTGGTTTCTTCCAACCCAGGCACTGGGTCATGAGGGCTGCTCATTTCTGGGGAACTGAAATCTCGTGGCGTAAAGAAACGAGTAGGCCAATTTAGAAAGGATCAGGCTTGGCCTCTCAGTCCCACCCTTTTAGCTTGAAGTCATTAGTTGGGGGCATTGTTAGGACTCATGTAGACCTTGCAAATCTAGCAGACTTGGGGATGGGAGTGACAGAGGCAAAAGTTCAGCCTTGGCCCAATCAGCCAGACTCAGAGTTAACCTCCAAAACATATTCAAGGTCATGCACCAACCAGCTAGCAAGATTAATCTGTAGGGGAAGGCCAGGCAGATAAGCAACAATTGCAAACTCTTACAATTTTCCTTCTAGAACTGTGAGCATAGGATGTGCCTGAAGACCAGAAACTATTTGTTATTTTAAGCATCACGCAGGCTTGAGTCAAAAGGAATTTCTGCTTCCAAAGTTCACATCCTTAGCATTTCCTTCCTTCTTCTTCCTCCTCCTCCCATTCCTTCCTCCTTCTAGTAACCATTTCTCCTCCTCCACTGCCCCTCTACAACCCAAAGGCAGGAACTACCCTGAATTAAGTATGTATCACTCTTCTTGTTTTTGTATCTTTACTAACTGGTCAGAAACTCATTTAAGAGCATAACTTGGCCTATTTGGAAATGTTAGAGAAATATGTCATGCTTTACCCATTCTTCTGTAACTTGCCTTCTATTTTGGTCAATATTATGTTTGTGACATGCATCTGTCTTGGTTGGTGTCTAATATCTCTTTGGTTGACTATAAACCAATTTATTTATTCACTTGCCTGCTCAAAACATCCCCTTCCCAGAGAGGCCCTCTGTGTCCTGATTATTCATCTAAAGCTGAGTTTTTCTTTCTTCTTCCTCCTCTGCCTCCTGTAATATAAACCAATTGAGGGAAAAAAAGCAGTTTCCAAAAATCAAATTGGTCCTTTGCTAATTCTGATCCTAGTCCTCTTTTATAGCACTTGTGGCTGAAGGAAAGTTGTCTACTTTTGGGTCCACCAAGCAGTAGATGCCAGGACTTCCCTGGTGGTCCAGTGATTAAGAATCCATCTGCCAATGCAAGGGACACAGGTTCGATCCCTGGTCTGGGAAGATCCCACATGCCACAGGGCAACTAAGCCCGTGCACCTTAAGTACTGAGCCTGTGCTCTAGAGCCTGTGATCTGCAACAAGAGAAGCCACCACGGTGAGTACCCTGCACACCACAACTAGAGAGTGGCCCCTGCTTGCCACAACTAGAGAGAGCCTGTGGGCAGCAAAGAAGACCAAGCACAGCCGAAAAAAAAAAAAGTAAATGCCAAGATGGGATCAGACAGGAAAGTCAGTCGCTGGGGAGGAAGGAGGAAAAGGTAAGGAGATTGTTCAGACCTCTATCAGGTCAGACACATGGAAGGAGAGGTGAAGGAATATTCTCAGGCTGCAGCATAGTTCCCAGCAAGCTCCAGCCAGGCTGTAGAGAGTCTCGAGCTAAAGTCAACCATTGGAGGAGCCCTGCATCTCGCCAGAATGAGGGGCCTCAGTATCGCTGCTGTGCTGTCACTGGCTGGGAACAGCCCCAGGGAAGCGTGACCTTGGCCTCAATGCAGTAGTGGTTCCTGAGGAGAAAGACAGCCGGGACCTTCCATGAAACATACTCCTCGTGCGGCAGGTCTGAACAGTGGGCTCTCGTGCCTGGCACACCCCTCCCCAGCAGCTTGGTTCTGCCTGCCCACCTGGCTGAGCAATCCTCCCATTTGTCCAAACCAAAGGGCTCTGGGAAGGAGGGTGTCGTGGACTGAATGTTGGTGTCCCCCTCAAATTTCATGTGTTGAAAGCTTAACCCTCAATGTGCTGGTATTTGGTGATGGGGCCTTTAGGAGGTAATTAGGTCCTAAAAGTGGAGGAGGCAATGGCACCCCACTCCAGTACTCTTGCCTGGAAAATCCCATGGACAGAGGAGCCTGGTGGGCTGCCGTCTATGGGGTCGCACAGAGTCGGACACGACTGAAGCGACTTAGCAGCAGCAGCAGGTCCTAAAAGTGTAGAACCCTCATGAACGGGATTAGTGCCCTTTAGGAGGCCAGAGTGCTAATTAACTCCTTTCTGCCATGTGAGGATACAAGGAGAGGTTGGCAATCTGCACCCCCAAAGAGGGCCCTCCCCAGAACCCAACCATGCAGTCACCCTCATCTTGAACTTCTAGCCTCCAGGACTGTGAGAAAGAAATTTCTCCTGTTTATAACGTCTCCAGTCTATGGTATTTTGTTACAGCAGCTTGAGTAGACTAAGACAAGGAGTTACTTCAGTGTCAAACAGGAGAGACACCCCCTTCCCTGAACCAGACCCAAATCCAAACTGCAACTTCTGAACCTGGGCTTTGGGAGGGGTCTTAGTGGGGAGGGGCTGCACAACTTTTGGGGCCTTGTTTTTGACAGAATCCTAAGACCTTTTAGAAACGGAAGAAGAGTGACAAGGTAATAAATGTTTTAACCTGTCTTTGTTTCATCTTTCTCTGTGGCAGCAGTTATGAGAGACACTGAAAAAAGTCTTACATTTTCCTTTCTTTCCCCTCCCCAACTTATTATTTTGAAATTTTTCAAACCTATGAAAAGTTGGAAGAACAGTTTAATACACCCTTTGTCTAGATTCACCAATTATTATTTTGCTTTTGTTATCTGTGTGTGTGTATAGCCTTTTTCACTGAACCATTTGAAACTAAATTACAGACATCATGATAATTCTCCCTTAAACACCCTAGCATACATCTTCCAAGAATAAGAACATTTTCTTACAAAACTACAATGCTGTTATCACTCCTAAGGAAATTTACATTTATTCAATAATACCTTCTAATTTATAGTCTTTATTTTAATTTCCTCATTGACTCTATAGTGATAGAAACCACATCATTGGTTGCCTGGGGTGAGGAGAATGTTGAAAGCAAAAAGGCACAAGGGAACTTTGGGGGGTGATGGAAGTATTAGATTCTTGATTGGGAGTGGTGGTTACATGGGTGTAAAATTGTCAAAACTCATAGAACTGTACATTTTAAATGGGTGTCTTTTATTTTATCTAAATCATACCTCAATGAGATTGAATTTAAAAAATTTTCCCAGTAGTCACAAAAGTGTTTATTAACTATTTTTTCCCTGATCTAGAGAACTATCAAGGTTCATGCATTGCATTTCATTGTCTTGTCTCTTCAAACTTCTCTAATCTAGAATATTCCCTCCTGCTTTTGTTTTTTTATGGCAGTGATTAAGAAATAGACATAAAGCCAGACCACTTGTTTTGCAGAATGTCCCACATTCTGGGTTTATCCATTTCCTCATGATGGGATCCGGTTCTGCATTTTTGACAAGAACACTGTAGAGGTGATGCTGTGTCCTTTTTATTCTTATTCATCATGTTGGGAGGCATATGGTACCAGTCTCTTCCTCTCCAGGTGATGCTTACATTGTCAGCTAAAGACTCAGGGTCAGCCATTTCTTTAAGCAACCCCTGGTTCTTGATAGTGGAGAATGGTATTTAGAAACCAAGAACTTGGTACTGGATGTGTTCATTGCTGCTGGGGTATCAATGTTTTGGCGGCCCTTTTAGTGGGCAGACAGAGCTTGGAAATCCAAGTTGTATTTGTTTAAATATAGAGTTGACAATTCAAATCCAACACCACAAGGTTCTTTCTCCCTTCTGCACATTCCATATTCATATCTCTCTTCTCATACAGAGGTCATGACATTACCAACATATTTATCATTTGCTCTATCTTATAATGTGTATAAAATTATTAAATACTTTCAATAAAATACAATATCAATAAAAGTATCACTATAAGAGATCTGCTAAGTAAATTTCATGATATCTTGCAGTTATTTTTGTCCTTAGAATATATTTCACTACAGATGTACACTCTGTGTACTGTTTAAAACTGACTTGAGCTAATTCTTTTCTCTGTGTGGTAATATTGTCAATGGGATACAAAGTTTCATTTGTTCCTGTTTATATTCAAATTCAGCATGTATCCTTATTCATCTATTTTTGTTTTTTGAAACGTTAAAAACTATATAATAGGCGTACACAGAGTGTCTTGGCCCATTCCTGACTGAGCTTTTGTCACTGAGGACTAGCGTTTGCCATAATTTCTCTTTCAGACAGTTTTCCAGTGAAGAGGTCATCACCAGATGGTAGAGATAAGGAAGGAAAACAAATCTATCTGCAAGAATTTACAAACTGTATGCGATGAGACAGGGTCATTTCAGGGTCTTTTTTTAAGTATACAACTTTTGAGAAAGGGGAATCTAAGCATTTATCTACTGCCTACTACCTGTTGGGCACTGTGCTTGGTGTTCTCATTTAATCCTCACAACTCAGAAAGACAAGTATTGATGTTCATTAGAAACAACAACAACAAAAACTTATTGTGGAAAATTTCAACTATACCCCAAAGTAGAGAGAGTAGTGCAAATAAACCTCCATGTACCCATCATCCACTTTAATTACCAACTGATGATCAGGCTTGTTTTGTCTATACTTACCTCCTCCTTTCCCCATCTCCTGGATGATTTTGATGCAAAATATCCTGTCATTTCATCCATAAATATTTAAGCATATATTGTTAAAAGATAAGGTCTTTACCAAAAAAAATAAATAAATAAATAATAAAGCTTGGTGTTCCTATTTCCCTGGTTTTCACAAATATTTCCTAGTTTTAGTTTGTTCAAATCAGAGTCTAAGATCCTTATTATACAATTCTGGTATTTCTCTTAAGTCTCTTGTTAGTCTGTGGTTCTCCCCCACCTGTTTTTTTTTTCCACTTACAACTTGAAGAAACCAAATCATGTGCCTTATAGAGCTCTATACAGTCAGCAAAAACAAGACCAGGAGCTGACTGTGGCTCAGACCATGAACTCCTTATTGCCAAATTCAGACTTAAATTGAAGAAAGTAGGGAAAACCACTAGACCATTCAGGTATGACCTAAATCAAATCCCTTATGATTATACAGTGGAAGTGAGAAATAGATTTAAGGGCCTAGATCTGATAGATAGAGTGCCTGATGAACTATGGAATGAGGTTCGTGACAATGTACAGGAGACAGGGATCAAGACCATTCCCATGGAAAAGAAATGCAAAAAAGCAAAATGGCTGTCGGGGGAGGCCTTACAAATGGCTGTGAAAAGGAGAAGCCAAAAGCAAAGGAGAAAAGGAAAGATACAAACATCTGAATGCAGAGTTCCAAAGAATAGCAAGAAGAGATAAGAAAGCTTTCTTCAGCGATCAATGCAAAGAAATAGAGGAAAACAACAGAATGGGAAAGACTAGGGATCTCTTCAAGAAAATCAGAGATACCAAAGGAACATTTCATGCAAAGATGGGCTCGATAAAGGACAGAAATGGTATGGACCTAACAGAAGCAGAAGATATTAAGAAGAGATGGCAAGAATACACAGAACTGTACAAAAAAGATCTTCACAACCCAGATAATCACAATGGTGTGATCACTGACCTAGAGCCAGACATCCTGGAATGTGAAGTCAAGTGGGCCTTAGAAAGCATCACTACGAACAAAGCTAGTGGAGGTGATGGAATTCCAGTTGAGCTATTCCAAATACTGAAAGATGATACTGTGAAAGTGCTGCACTCAATATGCCAGCAAATTTGGAAAACTCAGCAGTGGCCACAGGACTGGAAAAGGTCAGTTTTCATTCCAATCCCAAAGAAAGGGAACGCCAAAGAATGCTCAAACTACTGCACAATTGCACTCATCTCACACGCTAGTAAAGTAATGCTCAAAATTCTCCAAGCCAGGCTTCAGCAACATGTGAACCGTGAACTTCCTGATGTTCAAGCTGGTTTTAGAAAAGGCAGAGGAACCAGAGATCAAATTGCCAACATCCGCTGGATCATGGAAAAAGCAAGAGAGTTCCAGAAAAGCATCTATTTCTGCTTTATTGACTATGCCAAAGCCTTTGACTGTGTGGATCACAATAAACTGTGGAAAATTCTGAAAGAGATGGGAATACCAGACCACCTGACCTGCCTCTTGAGAAACCTGTATGCAGGTCAGGAAGCAACAGTTAGAACTGGACATGGAACAACAGACTGGTTCCAAATAGGAAAAGGAGTTCATCAAGGCTGTATATTGTCACCCTGTTTATTTAACTTATATGCAGAGTACATCATGAGAAACGCTGGACTGGAAGAAACATAAGCTGGAATCAAGATTGCCAGGAGAAATATCAATAACCTCAGATATGCAGATGACACCACCCTTATGGCAGAAAGTGAAGAGGAACTAAAAAGCCTTTTGATGAAAGTGAAAGTGGAGAGTGAAAAAGTTGGCTTAAAGCTCAACATTCAGAAAACTAAGATCATGGCATCCGGTCCCATCGCTTCATGGCAAATAGATGGGGAAACAGTGGAAACAGTGGTAGACTTTACTTTTGGGGGCTCCAAAATCACTGCAGATGGTGATTGCAGCCATGAAATTAAAAGACACTTACTCTTTCGAAGGAAAGTTATGATCAACCTAGACAGCATATTAAAAAGCAGACATTACTTTGCCAACAAAGGTCCATCTAGTCAAGGCTACGGTTTTTCCAGTGGTCATGTATGGATGTGAGAGTTGGACTATAAAGAAAGCTGAGCACCAAAGAACTGATGCTTTTCAACTGTGGTGTTGGAAAAGACTCTTGAGAGTCCCTTGGACTGCAAGGAGATCCAACCAGTCCATCCTAAAGGAGATCAGTCCTGGGTGTTCATTGGAAGGACTGATGTTGAAGCTGAAACTCCAATACTTTGGCCACCTGATGCGAAGATCTGACTCATTTGAAAAGACCCTGATGCTTGGAAAGATTGCAGGTGGGAGGAGAAGGGGCCGACAGAGGATGAGATGGTTAGATGGCATCACTGACTCAATGGACATGAGTTTGGGTGAACTCTGGGAGTTGGTGATGGACAGGGAGGCCTGGCGTGCTGCGGTTCATGGTCGCAAAGAGTTGGACATGACTGACTGACTGAACTGAACTGAAAAAAAAGAAATAACCCAAAACACCTCTAAAAAAATGTAGCTACTAGAATATTTTAAATTACACATTTGACTCACATTGTATTTCTACTGGGCAATGCTGCTTTGGAGGCTCATCCATTTCAGGTTCAATTTTTTGGTACGACTACTTCACAGGAGGTGAAGTGTTTTCTATCAGGAGGCTCAGAATTCCTTTTTGTGTTTTCGTGTTTTGTGTTGTTCCTTTTTGTGTTTTCTATTTTTGGTAATGTTGGCATTTATGACTGGTCATTGCCTAGATCTATTTCATTAAGTCACTTCAGTCGTGTCCTGTGACCCCATAGACGGCAGCCCACCAGGCCCCCCTGTCCCTGGGATTCTCCAGGCAAGAACACTGGAGTGGGTTGCCATTTCCTTCTCCAATGCATGAAAGTGAAAAGTGAAAGTGAAGTCGCTCAGGTCGTGTCCGACCCTCAGTGACCCCATGGATTGCAGCCTACCAGGCTCCTCCGTCCATGGGATTTTCCAGGCAGGAGTACTGGAGTGGGGTGCCATTTCATTAAGGGTTGTAAAATGGTAATACCTTATATTGGCTGTAATACTATGATAAAGCAAAATATTTCATGGAGGAAAGGCAGAGAAATGCTTCATTTTTTCCCTTTTATTTGCCAGTTTTGAAATAATGTTTTCCCTAACATTCCTCCAAAGAGATCAATGAGTTTGTTGTTTTATATACCATTATGAACTCATGGATTTGAACATATTTAATGTGTACAGTACTCTCCCCTAATCAATGAGGTATACATTCAAGGACCCCTCAGTGGATGGCCTAAAATTAGATTTAATGACCCAGTTGGACAAAAGGGCAGGTAGCATATAGAGCGTGGAAAAGCTGGACAAAGGGATATGTCCTGGGCAGGACTGAGCAAAATTTTATCATGCTACTCAGGACAGTGTACAATTTATAACGTATGAATTGTTTCTGGGATTTTCCATTGAATATTTTTGGACCAAGGTTGACCATGGGTGACTGAAACCTCAGAAAGTGAAAACTGCAGACTGGGGATAGGATGGAGGGGGAACTACTCTGTATTTGTTGCAGTTACCCTCATTGATGCTGAAAGTGGCCTGTATTTATAGGGGCTTCTTCAAGTTGGCTACTGAATCTCTGACACAGCCCCACCAGCTTATATTGTGTGTATGTCCATACTCCCTGCCAACTCATTGTAATCAACCATTTCTCAAAGGAACCTCAATTCTCTTTAGTAGGAAAAGGTATTTAGCATCCAGTCTGAGAGTTGTTCGGAGAAGGCAATGGCACCCCACTCCAGTACTCTTGCCTGGAAAATCCCATGGACGGAGGAGCCTGGTAGGCTGCAGTCCATGGGGTCACTAAGAGTCGGACACGACTGAGCGACTTCACTTTGACTTTTCACTTTCATGCATTGAAGGAAATGGCAACCCACTCCAGTGTTCTTTTTTTTTAATTTTTATTGTTTTGGCATGTGAGATCTTAGTTCCCTGACTGGGGATTGAACCTGTGCCCTAGGCGTTAGGAGCACCGAGTTTTAACCAGCTGACTACCAGAGAAGTCCCCACTCCAGTGTCCTTGCCTGGGGAATCCCAGGGACGGTGGAGCCTGGTGGGCTGCCATCTATGGGGTCGCACAGAGTCGGACACGACTGAAGTGACTTAGCAGCAGCAGCAGCAGCTGGAAGTTGTTTAGTCACTAAATTGTGTCTGATTCTTTTGCAACCCCATGGACTGGGCCCCTCAGTTCATGGGATTTTCCAGGTAAGAATACTGGAGTGTGTTGCCATTTCCTTCTCTAGGGGATCTTCCCGACCCAGGGATCAAATCTGTGACTCCTGCATTAGCAGGTGGATTCTTTACCACTGAGCCGATGGGAAGCCCAATTCAAGATCAGGACTACCCGATTTCTTTTGTTTAGTTTTTGGCTGTGCCACACGGCTTGCAAGATCTTAGTACCTCGACCAGGGATTGAACGAATGCCTTCAGCAGTGAAAGCACTAACCACTGGATTGTCAGGGAATTTTTCTTAACTTTTTCTCTAACCTTACCAATCCTGTATTTGCATCTCTTTTCTCCCATGCAGAAAACCGCATTTCTCAACCATGTCAAATAACTTTTTTGCTTCATCTCACAACACAAACAAGATAGTCTCAGCATCACAATGCAGACACTATCACCAAGGACAGGATTAGTGAAAATAAACTAATTTATTAATTATTTATTTAAGAGTTTCTGCACTCTTCTGTCCTTAGGGCAAGGGATTATATAGGCACTTTATTCTGTTTTAAACTCATTTGAAATAGTTCCTGTATGGTTAACTTCCAACTGGATGGTTAGGGTTTATTTGTTTTTTGACATTGCTTTTGGTTTATAAATATGTAAACTCTCAAGTCGAATTGATATTGCAAGAATATTCAGAGTGAAGCTTCCACCCCTTTCCCTGGCAGCTTGTTCTTTACCCAGAGGTAACCATTTCTAAAGCAAATTAGAAGGCAGGCTCTCGATTCCTCGTACAGTTGGCTTAGTATTACAGTGCGGATGCATCACTATAACTTCAAACACGGACCGGCTGATGGGCATTTGGGTGTTTTCAGCCTATTGCTGTTATACTATTGGGCCAACTTGACAAGGAAGATGTCCAAGGGCACACCTATGGTAAGCATATTAGAATGAGATTTGGTGGGAGTAGGACAAAAAAGTAATTTCCCATCACTTCATGGGAAATAGATGGGGAAACAGTGGAAACAGTGGCAGACTTTATCTTTTTGGGCTCCAAAATCACTGCAGATGGGGACTGCAGCCATGAAATTAAAAGACGCTTACTCCTTGGAAGAAAAGTTATGACCAACCTAGATGGCATATTGAAAAGCAGAGACATTACTTTGCCAACAAAGGTCCATCTAGTCAAGGCTATGGTTTTTCCAGTGGTCATGTATGGATGCAAGAGTTGGACTGTGAAGAAAGCTGAGCGCCAAAGAATTGATGCTTTTGAACTGTGGTGTTGGAGAAGACTCTTGAGAGTCCCTTGGACTGCAAGGAGATCCAACCAGTCCATTCTAAAGGAGATCAGCCCTGGGTGTTCCTTGGAAGGAACGATGCTAAAGCTGAAACTCCAGTACTTTGGCCATCTCATACGAAGAGTTGACTCATTGGAAAGGACTCTGATGCTGGGAGGGATTGGGGGCAGGAGGAGAAGGGGACGACAGAGGATGAGATGGCTGGATGGCATCACCGACTCGATGGACGTGAGTCTGAGTGAACTCCGGGAGATGGTGATGGACACGGAGGCCTGGCGTGCTGCGATTCATGGGGTCGCAAAGAGTCGAACACGAATGAGCAACTGAACTGAACTGAGGAGAAAAACTCACAAGAACAGTGGTTTCAACAAAATTGTTTATTTTTCTCAAACATAAAAGGTAGGCAGAGCAGGGCAGCACGGGGCGGGGCTGATGTGATGGTTCCGGGACATTGGGTCCTAAGGGGCCCCAGGCTCCTGAAGCACACTGAAGGCTCGGCTTCCGTGCCTCATGGTCCAGGGCGGCTGCTGTGGCAGGAGCTGCTACCACCACATTGCAGCCAGGAGATAGGACAGGACGAAGAGCACGCCCTCAATCTTTACACCTTCAGAAGAACCTTCAGAATTCTATTCTATTCAGAGAATAGAATACTTCTCTTCTCCACCTGTGCTATGAGGGATTCTGTGCCTGGGAGCCTGCTACGGCTAGTATGATCTCACTTGCACTGTTCTCTTCCCTACGGAAAGCTACTGTACACCCAGTGGGATGTCGTCTCTACTGGTGTTCCCTCTGCTCCCATGGAGAGGGGCAGGGCACATCCATACCTATGGCACCTCCTCTTAACCGCTGGGGAGCTCCCTGACATCCAAACTTTTCTAGGCCACGGACAGCTCATTTCTACCTAGAATCAATCAGTTCTTTAGCTGTTCTTCATCCACGTTTTCAAACACCTGATGTTTCTTACAGTAAGTGTTCTAACTTACCAATGGCTCCTCCAACTGCATGAACCATAACCTTAAATATCTCCTAAACCAAGCCCATAACCTCCCCCACACCCCTTAAACCTATGGCTCCCACCTATTTTCTTAGTTAATAGAATGACCTTCATCCAGGAGAGAGCCTCAGTTGGTCGCCAGCCCACCCTTTAACTCCAGCCCAAACACAAATACAAAGAGCCAAATACCTTGGAGTTGTTATTCTTTGCTTTAATTTGGGCTCCTGGGGGCCCCTTGTTGCCTGTAATTCAGGCTCACCAGTGCTCTTTCATTTCAATCATTTCCGCAGGTCTGTTCTGCTTTGTGTGTGACCACTTCCACCTGCTGTCTGAGACAACTTCCTAAAAAACAAAAGTTCAGCAAAACTGTTAACACTGGTTTTAATTTTTCGGGTGGGGAATGGGAGAAAGGGTTTGATTGGGGATGACAAGAACCTCTATTTCTGAAACGTTGAGATTCTTTTTTTAAAAACAATCAAAGTGTATTTTTTATGATCAAAAAAATAAATAATAGCGCTCCCTTGGTGGCTCAGTGGAAAAGAATCCACTGGCCAATGCAGAAGACATGGGTTTGATCCCTGGGTCGGGTAGATGCCACACGCAACTAAGTAAGTCTGTGTGCTGCAACTATTGAGCCTGTGCTCTAGAGCTCAGGAGCGGAGAATACTGAGCTCACACACCACAACTACTGAAGCCAGCATTCTGTAGAGCCCATGCTCTACAACGAGAGGCACCGAAGAAGCCCACACACTGCAATAAAGAGTAGCCCCTGCTCGTTGCAACTAGAGAAAGCCCATGCAGCAAGACCCAGCACAGCCAAAAATAAATTTTAAAATATGTATTTTTAAAACTAATAAATAAAGTGGATAAATTGAGAATACTGTTCTGATTTCCTTGTCTTCAAGATACATCCCAAACTTCATTTGGTACTCACCAACAATGGGCTCCTGATGTGAAGAACCAACTCATTGAAAAAGACCCTGATGCTGGGAAAGATTGAAGGTGGGAGGAGGAGGAGAAGGGGGCAACAGAGGATGAGAAGGTTGGATGGCATCACCGACACAATGGACATGACTTTGAGTAAGCTCCAGGAGTTGGTGATGGACAGGGAAGCCTGGTGTGCTGCAGTCCATGGGGTCGAAGAGTCGGACACGACGGAGCGACTGAACAATGGGCTCTCATCTCACATCTGACAGTACTGCATTTCCCTGTTCCCACAAACGGCTCTTTCCCCACCTGCTGGGTCACAAAGCTTACAGGACCCCTCCTCTCCATACATTAAGACCCCACTCAAGTATATCATCTCCATGGCCCTTTCTATCTTCTCTGCCTAGGTGTTCTCAGAGTTCACTTAAGACTGAAAACCACTAAGAGCATTCTGATCACAAACGGATTTGATACAAGGAATCTTTGGGAGGGCTGGAGGAATGTGTCAAGGATGACACCAGAACCACTGGATTTCAGAACAGTCTACTGAGGTTGTCATCCAGGCATTACCACAAGCACTACTGCATCCCACTGCTCACAAAGCTCAAGACCCACTGTTCAAAGGCTGCAATCACTCCAACTGTCCAACATGTCTCCTTAACCTTACCAGCAGCCTGTCGAACAGGAAGACACCTCTCCCTCACTCTGCCTTCCAAACCTAACCACGATTCAGAATTCTAGCTGCAAGGGAGTCTAGTAATATTCAGGTTTCTAGCCTCTGCAATGAAGAAAGGAATTAAAAGATGCAGGATGGAAACTGAGTGCCAACTAATAGTACCCAACAGGAATACTGCTGTAAGAAGAGCGAGCAGGAGAATAGCAGAGTGGTCATAACTACAAGCCTTGACTATTGGGCCAAGCAGGTTTGGACTTGATGCTAAAACATAACAGAAGCCTTGACTATTGGGCCAAGCAGGTTTGGACTTGATGCTAAAACGTAACAGAAAAACATGAGGTCTGGAGGGAAAAGTGACATAATAAAAGTCCTGTTTCTGAAAAAATACTCCTAAAGATTAAGGGTTAGCCACGATGAAGCTTCTGTGGTCCATCAAGGTCAAAGGCAACGTAAAAGTTTTCTAGGCCATCAGAGATCAGGTAGGATCTGAGAACCATCAAAATATATGTCTATGAATTGAGCAATCGGGATAGAACTTCAAATTGTCTTCTGAGTCTCACTTCCCTGAAATCTTCTAGTCTGTTTCAGTTCATAGAGACTATAAACTGTCCTAAAGTTATCTATAGGGAACAGACCATCAACAACACTTAAAAAAAAAACTGCCAACAGTAATGCTTTAGGAAAATACATAGGACACAAGGTACTTCAATTTTCTCCTTTCCTCAACAGGTTTATTGCCTTTTAAGAAAATTTTTGTAAAATATAAATACAAAGGCAGAGAATTTACTTACAAAGTTAAAACACAGGTTTCATACATAAACACACACTTCAGAAAATTTTAGTTTTATGTACAATTTCAAGCAACCTCAACATATTATGTTAGTTTTCAATATTTTACAGGGTACAGAAAAAAATAGCTCAAAGTCTTCTTTAAATAAGAGCATAAAATGTTTAAACATATAAACAATCCGGTTTGATGCGTGAAAACTAATTTCACAGCTTTTAAATTAGGATATAAAAGTTTCATACAATTAGTTGTTGTGTGTGGATATGGTTTGAATGTATATTACATACTACTGGATCGCATCCAATAGCATTGACCTGGCCCGAGCAGGTACACTGTAAACAAAACATCAAGTTACAACATCGCCAAGTGCCTTCCCCGAATACAACCCCCCAAACCAGCCACACCGTTCTGACCACACTCTCAACAGTTACAGCCTTTGTCATGGGAGCTTTACATGAAATTATGTCCAAGTGTGGAGCTCCTTTTCCTTGTTTTTTTTTTTTTTCTCCTTAAAAAAGAAAAGAAACAAATGTTCTGAGTAAAAACAAACATATCCCAAAGCATGTGTGCACTGAAAAGTAAAGAAACATTTTTAACAACTTCATAAAAACTGACTTAAAAGTTGAAAAAGAAAAAACCTTATTTCTGAGTCCTTCTGACTGGAGTCATGTCTCTTATATAAAGAAGAGAGATTTTCATATGTAATAGTGTCCCTTCTTACAGAAGTCGTCGTGTTAGGACACATATGCACAAGGATAAGCACTATGGCGCACTGTACACGGCGGGCCCTGGCGAGCTCACCAGTGCTCGTCTAAGCCCGCGTCGCTGGGGTGCAGCCACTCCATGGATGAGCCCAGCAGAGTCTGAAGCTCGTTGGTGAACTCCACCAGATCTAAGAGCTCCTTGCTTTCAGGATTAAAGGCTTCTAGGTCTTTGGAGCATGAGAATAAGAGGCTAGCTGACACTTGCCGGTAGAACTCAGCCTCCGCAATGGTGACAATTTCCACATTTGGGAAATTGCAGCGAAATATGCGGGAGGACATTTTCAATTTCTTGAGCACGTCTGAAAGCAATAGCCAGTTCCGAGGCCTGCACCAGAGAAAGGACAGTGGTTTGAGTTTCTGGCAAAATTAAAAGCTCTCCCAACTATGAACTACCAGTCTCCCAGTGGTATAACAAGGACCAGTTACTTCTGCTTTGATTACTTCGCTCACTCCACTTTTCACTAAGATCTACTTCTAGCGGGGAACTCTGGACCCATCTGCATGTATTAAGAGACCGTCTAGGACGGATCAGCCAATTTAGACCTAAGTGGGAGCAGCACCCATGAATGAGCCTCGTCACAGGCCGCCCCGGCACCTCTAGAACTGATGGACACATCCCAGGCAAAGGCTTGGTCCCTCAGCTCCAGCCACAACTCAGGTCACCCTGTCCAAGTGAGTCTCTGCCCATCCATCCCCCCTGGTTCTAGTCACAAGGGAAAACTAGTGTGTTAGTGAACCCAAGGCAAATGGCAAACACCTCTGTGATCTTTCCTCTCTTCCGACCCTCATGGAGAGAGCATGAGAAACAGGCAAGGTTGCCTGTCTTTCCTTTCCTTTTCCCCATACCTCCAACCTGCCCCTCAGTGTTGCTGGGAGTGAGGCTTTCTTGAAGGAAGGGGATACAACCTTTCCCTGCTGTCCCTTGCCACGCTTCATGAGCTCTATTCCTAAGAGACCGTCAGCACAAGGACAGATGGACAGACACGTTCCCAGGCTCACAGTCCAAGGAGGATGCTACTCCTTAAGCAAGGGGTCAACACACAGCAGAGCAATGTCTCCTGACGTGTTCACTCTGGAGGATTGGGTACAGGGGCACAGCGGCCTGACTAATGGGGGCAAAACTCCATCTGACCCAGTCCGAGGATACAGAAGATCCCAGGTGCCACATACGGCTTTACCTATTCTTACACAAGGAGAGGCTACATCAGTGTCGTCCAGTGGACCTTGTGTGCCTTGAAGGCCCCTACAGTGGTCCTTTGTGGGGGGCTCCCAAGGAGGATCCTTTCCCCAAGACTGTAGTGACTGAAACTGTGAGCAATTCCAGCCACTGGCTCTTGTGTCCTTTGGGCTGTGGGATGTTTTACGATGAGGGCGGTTTGCTGGGATCCCCCACCCCAACCCACCCCTTTCCTGGCAAAATTCGACTGCAGTATGTGAAGTTGGTGGACACTTGGTGAGGAATTCACTCACCACCCCCCACCCCCTGACCCTCATCTGCTGCTTCTCAATCTCACGCCGGGCATGCTCACCCTTGAGCGACGGACACTTGGACATTGTAACACGGCAAGAGGGGGCTTTCTGAGAACTCGAATTCAAACATGTCGCTGCAGGTGTCATTATCATCGTCCTCGTCCTCTGGTCCAGGGGGGTTTGCTAAAACGTCATAACCACTTTCATCATCTGGTTCTAAGGGAGGGCAAACGAGAGAGAGAAGTGGGGATCAGTTAAGCCAGAGCAAGATTCCAGCTGTTCTCCAAACAGAAAGTCTTTCCCAAGCCAGCCCTGCTCATGGCACCCGCCCCAAGCCTTCATCCACACTAGAGAGAAAAGTTCTCTTAACTCCTGCACGTCCTCCCCACCCAACTGAAACGAATAAGGCTGCTCACCACACACAGAGCTGCCATAGAAATCCCAAGAGACATTGCTGTTGCTGTTGCTATTGGGGCTGCTGTCATCATCATCGCGACCCTGCAGGTCGTTTAAATAATCTGGAGAGAGAGAGGGAAACAAGGTTAACACCTGCTGGCTAGAGGCAAATGCTGATGGAGGTCGGGAGAATCTCACACTGGGGCTGGCACGTTTATCTCCAGACAAGTCCCTCTGCGCACGCCTCCAGGTATCTAATTGTAAGCTGCATATGCATCTACCTGCCTTCCCGAGTGACAGTCTGCCTCACCGCCCCTGCCTGCCAAACAAAAGCTAGGCCTGGCCAGCTCAGAATTCCCCAGCCATCCCATGCAACGTGCAAGTATGTATCTGTTTGACAGACTAATGTTACGCCAACTTTCCCAGTAAGTATAAAACGAGGTGGGGTGGGGGTGGGGGGAGCCTGGCCCATCTAGATGCCTGACCCAGACCATTTCGTGATCTCTGTCATACCTGTTAAGAACTTTTCCATAAGTTCGCTGTGGGTCATTTTCATGATGGTTCTACCTGAGTACGTCGCCAGGGTGGGGTCAGCACCATAGGAGAGGAGCAAGCGGACAATTTCCAAGTGATCGTTCTCGACGGCATCGTGGAGAGGCCTAAGAGAGGCATGGGGGATTGATTATACCTGTGGACATGACGTTTGCCTCTAACGACACAAAGGCAAAATGGACGATGTGTGGTCAAGCCGCTGTTTCACCAAGGAGGAGAGTGTACAGTCACTGCCATTCCACATGGGGAAAGTGAGGCACTGTGACTGGCCCACTGTCAAATGATGAATCGCTCTATTATTATTTCTACACTTAACCCTTTATAGGACAGATGAAGAGACTATCTCAGGCCTAATTCTCGAATGCAAATCTCTCTTAATCCACTTAGCCTAAGGAGGAACTCAGGCCATGATGAAAACTTTCCCAATGAACTTAAATAGTGACAGACTGTAAGAAGATAACTTATGGGGGGGAAAAAATCCCAACATCATGGAAGCCAACATGACAAGCAATTATTTATACCATTAAAAAAAAAAAGATTGCCATTTCTAAAAGAAACTAGGGGTAAAGTAGAACCTCTCCTGAAACCAACTTGGAGATCAATGATCAACCCTCTGGCTCAGAAGCAGTCAGCAGGCAGGGTGAGTTCTCCGTAGAGTCCAGAGTCCTTTCTGTGTCTATTGGGATTGGGAACACAGCCCACAGTCCCATCTGGAAAGAATGCTTTTTGGAAACCATGAACCACCAAATACATTTCAGTTTTGCTCATTTTATGACTGTCAGGAAAGCCCTAGTGCCCAGCCTCCTGGTAGCATCCCAGGCACAACCCAGAAGATGCTTGGGCTGACTCAGACCTGGGCCTCTGGCCAATAAACCAAGGTCAAGGACAGAGTGGGGGCCGGGGGTGTGGGTGACCACGGAAGATCCTCTGAAGCCACTGGCCCCTGGCCCTGTCTGTACTCCAGGGACTTACAACGCACATGTACTTTAAATATGGTGACTGAACAGATGCTGGTAAAGAGTCTGGGGTCGTAAAAGGCAACACCCCTGATTATCCATGCAGGTGCAACATTTCCAGGGATTTCTGTCCATGAGAGCATCACTAAGTTTTAAAGTTCTATGTAGATTTGCCAGAAAGATGTCCGATTCCATCAGTGTGCTTACATGGTGCTCACACTCCATCTTCCCTCCCAGGATTCCCCACCACTTACCTGGTCCCATCCTGGGCACTGCAGTTGACATCAGCGCCATATTCAAGGAGGTGTCGTACAATATTGAGCCATCCCCTTGCACAAGCTTCATGCAGGGCACAGTAACCCGCGTTGTCTCGATGGTTCACATCACAAATCTTATTCTCCAGGCAGTACAAGACCACTTCCTGTGGGAAGAAGGTAGGGGATGCCATCAGACCACCACACAGTGAAGCTTCCAAGGGTGGCCTTTCCATAGCTTGGCAGTGCCCACTTTCAAAAGCATACATTCTTGGATCTAACAGCTCACTGAAGTGCGGAGGGCGCCCTGGTGAAGGGGCAAAACTTGTGCGAAGGGCTTGGAGATGCACATAGTGTTGCCTAGGGCTCTGCTGCTCCAGCGGCCTGGCCCAGGGCAAGCTGCCCTTGAACTTCTCCCAAGCTTCCACAGGGCTGCTGAGAGGATCTGGTATGGCCTATACAGAGATGCCATGGCTGCTAACATCTTAGATGACACAAGGCCAAGTATAGACCATTCTCCCTTGACAGGTCTGTTCTGTCGGTGGCAACAGTTGACAACACATGTTTAAGCACTGATGACTGATGCTTAAAGAGAGCGGAAATCCGCTGAAGAACATCCCTCAGGTTAGAGAAGGAGGGACAGACACCCAGGTCAGCCACATCCTCACGCCCCTGGTGAAGACCCCAAATCAGAACCTGGGCCTCAAATGCTATTTGTATGTTCAACAGAATCAAACAGAAGCTTTCTCTATCCATCCTCAAGGAATGACACAAAATGCTCCAAATAACCCCGCCCTCTATTATGCCTCATTCCACCCACAACCTACACATTTCAAGAAGCAAATAAAACGAGTCTACCCTTCCCCCTTCCCCGAAGGTGTTCTGTGTCAAGAGTATGCGTTAGAATCACTGTTATTAATCTTACTTCTTCAGTGTGTTAAAATATTAATATGAACTGCTCCCAGTTAGCAGAGTGGTAATTTATTCAATGTTTTATTACCTTGATTAAGAAAGTTTTCAAACACATTGAAAGCACTTGCCACCAGAAAACATGTTATACTTGTTTTCTTCCAAGTCATGCCCAGCAGAGAGCTGTCAGGTTCTAAGAGCCAGGGGTAGGCAGAGGGTGCAGGCAGCCCAATGCTCAGTCCACTTGGTAAAGGGGGACGGGACGGGGTCAGAGCAGACCTTGTGACAACTCTTAACTAACTCCTCTGTGTAACCTATAACAGGGTCCATTGTTAGGACCTTCAGAGGACATGCCAATCAAAGGTGACCACTCACTTGTGAGTGAACTTGCAAGTTCCATTTGCTTAGTCCATGAACCTAATGGGCCATGCTGGTAAACCTGGCCATCGGTGAGGTCAATGTGGCGGCTCCCTTCCAAAACAAGGGGAGGAAGGGAAAAGGCACGCCCATGAAGCTGTTTCTTCGTTCAGATCCCAACCTGCCAGAAAGCCCACAATCCTCTGGGCTCCCAGGCCACCTATCCTGAGCCCTGGTATCCAGGATACTGCATGAAGCTGCTGCTCCCTTAGCAGGCCCTCAGTAGCCAGACTCAAGTGGACGGCCGCAAGCTAATGGAGCTGCGTGCCCCAGTCAGGGAGAGGCCCCGTCACGTGGCTCCAGATCAGGTCTGAACGCCACCAACTGTTGTGTACAGATCAGTTTACCCCAGGTCCTGGCGGCCTGCCTGGGTCCTACCAACCCGGGGTTTATTTACTCTGACAATCATGGCCTTCACCTGGAAACCTTCATTGCTACCAGGGCCAATTCAAGGGGACCTAGAAATGAAAGGCCATCAAAGCTGACGGGTAAGTCAAATCTCTGTTCCTGGAGGACATCAGCAAAGGCAGCAGGAGCCCCACGGCCCAGTCTGACCTAACTCAACCGTGTTGATGCTGCTATTTACACAGTGCTTCTCGTTGCCCCAGATAAGGACGTCTTCCGTCATCCCACGGGAACCCAGGAGATGTCAGGAAAGGAAGATAATACTATCCTCATTGAACACTTAAGAGAAATTGAGGCCCAGAGAAATTAAACCCCAAGTTCAATTAACATGAAGTACTAGACCTATAATTCAAGTCTTTAGTATCTGGTTGGCTGGCAAGGTTCAAAAGACCCAAGGGATGCAATCTATCCATGATAAGCATCCCACAGGCCAACTCTATTGGGGTCAGTGGGCTAACCACACTCTCCTAGCTGGGAGGGAGTTGGTCTCTAAACGGATGGCAACCACCGTTACCAATAGAGAGAAAGGTGACGAGGTCAGGCAAGTCTGTCTGCCCAACATATCTCTTGGTTTATTTTCTCTGCTAGAAATGGGAGTGTTTGAAGGGCAGCCCACCCATTTCCAAACAAAATCCAACTGTTTTTGTTGGACAACTCTCTGTTAAGAGGCTATAAGCTGAACGCCATTAACCGCAAAATGTAACCATAAAGGCCATAAACCCGACATTGTTAATTAATTAAATGCATCATTAACTTTTTTAAAAACATGATTTATTCAATTCATAGAAAATTTAACCATTACCACTAAGCGCACACGCATGGGGTTGCACGTTGGCATTTTAGCCTAAGGAGCAGAAGCCTTTTTCTGGAGAGGGAAAGGTTTGAGGTCTCTGGCCACGCAAGTAATCTGTCGAAAGCAGATCTGAAGCCAGAGCATGTTTCTAAACTTCCAGAACCAGATCGTTATGACATAAAGCTCAGATTGCCTTTACTGCACATGGTATAAGCAGAAAATCACCAACAATGAATGGCAAAGACAGAACTTCAGGAAAACCCTCCCCAAGTGCGTTCAAAGCACACCTTTATTTGGTTAAGTAAACTATCTTCCAATGTTAAAAGGTTTAAATTGTCAAATCTCCCAACTGGGCCATCATCCCAACATTTAAAATTCTGCCTAGAGAAATCCCAGAAAGTTGGATAAAAAAGTTGAAAGCATTCATCTACAAGTCACAATGATCAGTATCAAAACTGGTGATAGTCAGTGTATAACCTACATGTTGAAATGTACATTTGAAGAAAACCAAGTCTGACCACAAACATTCCCATGACCTCCTGTGTACAATCGAAGGCCAGGTAGGCTAAAAAGCACATGGATCAAGTGCCCCATGGTCCAGACCTCAGTCACCAAACCAAAATGGAAACTTTCTTAAAGGACCAACAAGGGTCTCTTGAAGTCTCTGGTCCCAACAGGAGACTGGTGGAAATGATGCCAAGTAGGCTCCCTACCCTACCCCCCATACCAGGAGTATATGCTCTCAACCACAACTAGTACTGAGCAAACACTTGGCACATGGGGCCCAGCTTAGCACTATGTGCAACAGCCACTCTGTCCTCCTAGGTGCTGTTCTCTGCTCTTGGGAAAACCACTTGGGTGCTCCTTGGACTTCATCTTAAAGTAACTGCGTGAACCACGAGAAAGTTCTCTCTAGCTAATGGAGAGGTCTCCAAAAGACATGTAGATGTAACAGCAGCACATTCAAGCCTTGCACTAAGTATAGGTGTTTCCAACTTCCCACCCACAGTCATGCCTTGGGGGGCTGAGTGGGCACATCTCAAAGGGCTTAGGGCATTATGGACAAGGGGACAGGGGTTCCACAGAGCTGGCTGGGGGTGTAGGAGCTGGAGGTGGGGGAACCAGGGTTCCTGGCCCGCATGGGTCCTGCCACCCCAATGCTAGTCCACACCTCCACGTGCTCAGCCTGCTGAGCCGCATTTTACTGTGACCACTCAACTCCCAGAGAGCTGATGCCAGCTTGAAAAAATGCCTCAGCCCTGTGGGCTATTACATCACAATTGCAGCTGACAAGTGCGGTGGGGGAGGTGCACAGGGCAGGAGGAGTCATCTATCTCACAGAGGTTCTAAACTGTAAAAAGGGCAATTCCAATGTGAGCCAGTCTTGGTGAGAAGCGTGGTGGGGGAGGGTGGGCTCTGGAGCCAGACTGTAGATTGCCAGTATCAGTTAACCCCTCTGAGGCTCAGTCTCCTCATCTGCAAGTGGGCTAGTCCTAGCTACTGCCATGTGAAGATGCCTCCCTTACAAGGGTGAAGGGAGTTACTGTGGATCACACAAGCTTAGAAAGATATCAGTTATCTTTCTATCTATATTGCTCTGGCAGTAGAGGCTATGGTTGTCATCAGCTGTGCCAGGTTTGGGTTGGTATACGGTGGTGTGGACCAGGAGTCCTGGTTAAGGACCAAACCCCCTCTACCATCAGCCCTGGGCTCCAGTACCCTCTTCTCAAAGAGACCCCTCAGGTCTGCCCCATCACCACCCCTACTCTGCACAGACATTTCCCGCTGTTACCCCCCCCCCCCGGGGGTGGGGGGGGAGGGTGGCGGCGGCATCACTCTGCCTCCAAACAGCGCAGCAGCCAAAAGTAGAGTTAATAACTTCTCTACCCCTTGCTAATCAGAATCCAAAAGGGCTCATTAAAATTCCCCTAGTCGCCAAGCCCTGGGTTAGGTCAGATTTTATATCAGAGATAAGTGAGCCAGACTGGAAGATGCCGAAGCAGCCTACCTGCCTGAACACGAAGCAAACATCAGAGAGGCCTTTCTTTTCACACCGCGACTGAACAAGCCACCAAAGAGCCAGCAGCATGAGCGGGGGCTAACGCAAACATCCCATTGGAACACCCAGCCCAGCCCCCCACGTGGAGGAGAGTTGGGCTCTGAGGTTCCACCCTCCGCCCCCGCCAATGCGGCCCCCACCCCCGGAGCGGCAGCCGGTATCCAGCACACCCACGAGGATGCTCACCTCGTAGCCCAGCCGGGCAGCCCGCTGCAGGAGCGTCTCGCCTGCATTCTTATTGACAATAAGCCTCCGCGCTTCTGGTGGCATTGGGCGGGACTGGGTGGCCTCCGGCGGAGAGCTCGAGCAGGGCAGCTGTGACGTCTGCGAAACTGGTGGCAGTGGTTGCAAACGGTCCAGGGGCTTCTGGTCTTGCTTGGCCGGTGACAGATCATAGTCAGAACTGGGCTCGGGCCGCTTTCGGAATCTCCGGACGGTCACCTACCAAGAAAGCGGGCAGTGCACACATTGTGGGATGTCCTTCCGCCATAGCGCTTTTCCCCTCCTCTTTTGTGTGGGGGTGGGGAGAAGGGGTTGCGTTTCTACTAGCCGGAAACTTTAGCACCACCCAGGATACAGGCCCCCTAGGACAGGGCAGTGACATTTTGGGGGAGGGTGTTCAGGAAAAGGAAACCTTTGTCCCCAGAAGCGGAGAAGTGGACAGGCAGGATGCGCTGGCACGACCCAGGGGGGAGTGCCGGGGGCAAGAGGTACCTTGCCATCGGCATTCTCCACGTAGTAGTCCCCTGGCAGCGGCAAGCTCCGCCTGGGCTCCTGCGGGATCAAATGCTTGGTTTTGCACAGTCGCTTCCCGGATGGTTTCTCGCTGTTGTCGGGGTATCTCTGCAGCAGGGAGGCAGCCTGGCAATCCTCCTCTTCGTCCGTGCACAGCACATCTGTCTTCTGGCTTTCTTTAATTTTCTGCTGTTTGGCAGGCAGCCTCGAGCCTGCCGTACAGCTTGGCTGACTCTGCTTTCTGCCGGTTAAATTGGTGGATGAAAAGCTCATGGGCGGAGAGCCGGAGAACACAGGCAAACCTAAATCCGGAGGGGGCGGGGGGGTTAGAGGGGGGAAGCAGGCGGGTGGGAGGCAGGGGGTGGGGAGAGGAAAAAGCAGGCGTTACACAGTTGTAGCCGGTGCGGAAAGAAAAGCCCATTGTTATCACTGATCACTGGAGCGGCTTCAGTTTTTAAAGATATACCAATTATGTTTTCAAAGCATTAATATTTTAATTATCCCACATTCAAACGCCAAATGGCAAGTTGTTTCAAAGGGCCTGGACGAGGGGTGCAGAAGCCAGCCCTTCCCGCTCTCCAGCCCCCACCCATAGGGGGCCTTGGGTGCTTGGGACGTGGAGACTGGGGACTGCCTGAGCCTGGAGTGAGGGGTCACCCAGGGCCTCCCTTCCTTGCCCAGCCACGAGCCGGGTGAGGTGCAGCCCAGGAAATGGAGCTCCCTCCTCACGGTATATTCGAGAAGGAAGTGTGGAGGCTGAAAGGACCTCATGGAGAGAACTCCCCACCTGCCACATGCTACTCTGTCAACTTGGATGGAGCTCAGGTCCCCTCCAGGGCCCTTTCCCACAGAGGGCAGGTGACCCATCCTCCAGGAGCGCTCCCCCCCCCCCCCCCAAAAAACCCGTGCATACCTTGTTCACTGTCACTGGATTTGAGGGACTCTTCCGACCAGGTTCTGTTGCCTTTGGCTTCTGCCCTTTTCCTGCCAGGTTTCTCTTCGGAGATGTTATTGCCCTGGGCGGCAACCTCAGGCTGAGCTGCCTGGGTCACTTCCTTCCTGCCCTGCCGGCCAGGTTTGCTCTCTGCTGCCGACACCTGCTGCTCCCACCGTTCTCTAAGGTGCAGCAAGTGGCGTTGCTTTTTGGGATGGAGCCCTGTTAATTCAATGCACACCTTCAGGTTGGTCAGCTCACTATAATGTGGCTCTTCTAAGTGGTTAGAGGAACTGTTTGTCATTTCCCTCTCAGGCCAGTCATCTAATGGAGAAATAACTATAAATTAATCAAAAAGCCCCCTGGGGCCGGGTACAAACTGTCTTATACATCACTGACGGGGTGGGGGAGGGGAGGGGTGTGGTCACTGTGGAACTTGTCACCAAGTCTCGGGAGGGGGGCCTATTTGCCTTTGGTCATCTTTGGGCTCCTGTACCTGGCTTGGGACGGGGGAGGTGTGAGTGGGTTGCGCCAGGGCTCCAAGGTGGGACTGGAACCTTCCACTGCTCCACCCCCGGACTTTACTTCCCCTGGGTGCCCTGTGGGGCCGGCAGCCGGGCCAAGCTCACCTTTGGAGACCCGTCTTCGCTTGGCTTTCAGCAGCGGGTCCTCAGGGAGCTCTTCCACAGTGGTCTCAGTGTGGCTGCTGTCCCCTGAGACCTTGCGCTTTCTGTCCACGCGGAGGGTGGGGCTGTTCGGCATGTCTGGGGTGACCTGGTCGGCGGAGGGATCGCTCACCGGCTGCCGGTCCAGGAAGTATTTCTCCACGGATACATCTTTGTCCTCTGGAGCTCCAAAGGGGTCGTGTTTGCTTCCGGTACTATAATCGCCTGGGGGTGGGGTGGGGGGGGCGGGGAGAACAACAGGGAAGGAAGGAACAGAGGTCACGAGGCAGGCAGAGTTGGGAAGCAGGCGGGATCCCTACGCGTCGGATCCCTACGCCCGAGGTAATCTGCCACCAACAGACCCTCCTTTGGAGACTGGGGGCCTCCCGTGCTGGAAGCATAAGACCCTCGGAAAGACCATGTCCCAAAGGAAGGGCACCTGAAGATACTCGGCCCAGAAAAGAAAGGGTGTGGGACACTCACTACTGCCCTCCGTGTCCATAGTTGAGGTCGGAGAAAGTCAAGATGAGGCATCAATATCACTCTTCTATAAGCACATGAGAGAACTGCCTGCCTGCCACCTCCCAGCTGGTCAACTTTGATGTGACTCAGGTCCCCTCCTGGACCTTTTACCAACTGCGGGCAGGTGAGCCCGCAGCAAGCTTAGGCCAGGGCTGAGCTACCCGTCTCTATGGAAACAGCTGCTGGGGTCATTATTTCGAAATAAAAGGATGACGTAATAAAAAGACCAAATGTCCCCCAAATGCCACACCCACAGGGACACAACCAATGTTCACTTGGGTCAGCAGGGGCAAGGGTGAAGAGAACAGGGCAAGAATGGTGGGAGGCTGGGAGGCCAAGGGAGGAGGAAGCCTGGGTGAAGAGAACAGGGCAAGAATGGTGGGAGGCTGGGAGGCCAAGGGAGGAGGAAGCCTGGCAAAGCCAAAGGCAAGGCTTCCTGTTGTATGTACAAGAGTGAAGGGCAGTTTCAAAGAACTCAACCAGATCACTACAAGTCCCTGTGTCCTCTTTCCACAACCATTGGGGGGAAAAGCATTTCACTGCCACCAACGGGGGGGGGGGGGGGGGGGGGGGGGGGGGGGGGCCGCACGCGGGGCACTCCTCCATGTTCCAAAGACTAGACTCCACCCCCTTCACTGGGGGCTGAACCGCTCACACCCCAGCCCTGCCTGCTTCGGCTCCTTCCACTCAATCTATCACCACTTGGGGCTTTTCTTTCAATCATCCCAGCCTCACATCATTCCTCACTTTTGCTCCAGCCAAAGAACAGTTTGATTGCATTGCTGATCATATTTTTTCCTAGCATGCAAATAATTCCATAATGATTGTGTTCCCCTAAGATGACCCTGACCATCACCCCGGGGTGGGGGGTGGGGTGGTATGACTTTGGTATTTACGTTAACACCCAAGCTAAGCTCCTTGAGCACATCTTTTAGATGAAATCATAGACACACTCTTCATGTTCCCATATATAACACTTCTGCCCAGCTGGCTAGCCCCCTAATCAACCTCTCTTGCAGGGGCATTCTCAGCATTTAATGGCAGTCAGTTGCGGGGACAAATTTCACCCTGGCCTTGGCTAGCCTGGCCTGTGTTCTCAATGCTGGAACCCATTGATCTTTTCTCCAAGGGCATCCCAAGGTGGGACAGCTCCCCGTCTACCCTTGCCAAGGAATGGTGGAATCACCTCAACTGCTTGGGTCTCCTGTCATGGCAGCAGGAAAAATCCCAGACTCCTGGCCTGTGCTCATGGGGGATATAGTCCAGATCACTGAGGGCCTGGGAAGAGGGTGCGCTGCAACTCTCACTTTGGCTGCTTTGTGACCCTCTGAACCACTCTGGCAGGAACAGCGCCTCTTTACAACTCGGCCCCCTTCAGTTGTAAAGTGGGAGTGTTACTGCAAGCCTCCTCCTGTGGGTGGGCTTCAGAAACACAGGGAAAGGCTGGAAAAATTCCTTTAACCAAAAGATGCCAAGATTTTCAGAGCAGCCTGAATTTCAGGCCTGAAATGTATGCTATCTTAAGAGGTGAGCCCTCCTGGTTACACCACTGGACTTCTCTGGTCCAATCAGCCTTTCCTAAAAGCCACATGGAAGAAGACCCACGGAGAAGTGTAATGGCTACTTTACGAACCCCCATGTCCAATTTTAAAGTTCATTCAAAGTGAGTTCCCCCCCACCTACTTTAGCTAGGAAAGATGGTTCCAACTCGGTGGTTTGGAAGGAGAGGTAACTGGGTGATGTCAGTGAATGCCCTCAGTGTGGGGCCCTGCCCATCTGAGATGTCCCCAATCACATGAAGAAGCTGTCTACCCTCAGTGTTTCTGATTCCACTTTCACCTATTACATTTTAACCCTGTATCTGTAACAGTCTCAATCCATCTAGGGAGGCATCTGGCTCAGGGAGAAGGTTTTCCATCTAAGTTTTCACCCTCAAGGCCAGCTACCTTCATTAACAGTGAAATTACTTTGTATCTTTGGCTACAAAAGGCCAGTATTTCTTGCCCATAGAAAACCACTTGGGGGATCTATGATGACAGTTTCTCAGGTGTGGGCAGGCAGTGACCGTGGAAGCTCTTTCTTCTGTTCCTGGAAGAGTAAGTGTACCCCAATGAGTCAGACCCTTCCTGGGGGCTCCCCTAGGCTTCCCATCTGGTAAAAGCTGCCTGGGTGCAGAGGGCACCCCTTCACTCATCAGGACCAAGAGTGCGCCACACACATGCCAACCATACCCACTCAGTTAGGGAGGGCGCTCCTGCACCTGACCTTCCCAGTGGTCCTTGTCCCCAGGGACCCCATGGTATAATGTCCGTGGTTCCTCATCCTGGACTATTACTCAGGAAATTTCCACTGCTCAAATCAGGGCTCACTGAAATCATCCCCCCACGCACATCGCTTAGTTGCTTTCTTCCCCATTAGGTGAGAGGATCTTTCCCCAAACAGGTCCATCCAGTCTCCCCCTCCCAGTGCCCGAGTCTTTCAGGGCAAAGATCTCAATTCTCAGTTAAGGCCCCGCAAGACCTTATGCTAGTGTGACCTTACCCAGGCCAATAATAACCCTGAAGGACATCCACCCTGACTGGCCAAGATACCCATGGCCACCACCTATGGGGGGAGAGACTCTTGCGTCACCTGGAGCTTCTCAATCACTGTTCTAAGCACAGGACTACACAGGACCCAGAGGACTACCCTTGAGGGTAAAGGAGATGGAGAGAGAGATACATGGGGATCCCAACCATCGGGCTTTGCCATCACTGCTACTTTTGGTCCTCCTAAAAGTGGGAGCCATGGGCCCTTGGTCACCCAGTCTAAGCAGGTGTGAACATGGCTGTGTTGTTTGAGGTTTAACACTTGCTCCCTGCAGTGTGGTCATATGACTCACAACACATATATCCCATAATTTATCATGGTTGTGCCATAGCATCACCTCAGAGAAGCATCACCATAGCAACATTTACAAGTCACCGTGGCAACAAAGCACCCTCACCATTGAGAAGCCATGCCCAGTGAGGCCTAAACAAGGTGGGAGGGTTCTGAGATGTTGGAGGGCTCCCCACAATTGAAATCCCCTTCTCTACAGCTTAAGTACAGCACTGCCAGTAAAGGCTAACCTTGTTAAAACCTACACCCTCTACAGAGGGAGCCTAGGGGATCTCTGTTTCAAATTAGTTTACAAATGTGCAGATGCTCATATGGAAGAGAAGTTCCCTGAGCTAAGAAGTTTCATGAAGCCCCTTGACTGAGGTTTCCTCCAGTTTCTGGCCGGGTACTGCAGGCGGTCATTTCAAGTTCGAGAACGAAGGGGCCAATACCTCCTTGTCCCACCCCATTTTCAAACGTCACTGAGGGTTCCTAGCAATAATGAACTTCCCAGTTTGAGGAACCTCCAAACTCATTTGGTGAACTTCCAAAATAAAATTGAACTCAGCCACCCCTGCGATCATAAAGAACAGTGATCATAATAAATGAAAATCCTGGCCATTGTATTTTCAAGTTAATTCACTTTTTTTTTTGAACAAGCCACTTGGCAAGCCCCACCATCTTAGAAGCACCTGGTCACTCGCGGAGGAGGCTACCTCAGGAGGAGGAAGGCAGACAGAGACGTCTGGACCTCTCATGACCCCAGCCCACCCCAGCTCCCACATGCTCACTCTGTGGCTCTCAACCACACTGACACCCATTAGAAGGACCCTCTGAGCCAGCATGGGCTCAAGATATGACGGTTCAAGGACAGGAAGGCCCATTAATTTCCAGTTGAATGGACTGAACACCTGCTGTGCTGTGGATTCGGAGGCGGCAGTAAGGACAATGGCTCCTTTAATTAGGTGAACCTTCTCAACCGACTACAAACCACAAGTCTCCAGAAGGCAAACGGAGCTCCTCACCTTCCCCAACCCTCCTCCTGCCCTCCCACGGTGGCAGTGATTCAATGACTCACTGGACCATGTCCTGGGTGCTCCAGGAAGAAACCCATGCCCTGAGCTCGGAAGGGGTAGTCGGGGGCGGGGGGTTGGTGAGGCGGCTTTCCAAATCAACTGGGGCTCAGGCCCTGCTCCCCACCAGCCTTGTCTTGAGGCTCAGCAGGCAAGATGGGGAAAGACACATTAACTTCTCTGGGAAGAAGGCTGGAGTAAAGCCACGGAGATGTGAGGGGTAGTGGCCACCCTGGGTCTGGCCATGTTGCTGGAAAAAAGGGCAAGAAGACTCAAGCCAGCTAACTTCCAGCTCCCTTCCTCCAGCTTCCCTCACCATCCCCCTAGAACAGGCAGACCCCGCTTCCCCTTCCTAGAGAAGCACCCTTTGAGACCATGCAGAATCAGCCGGTCCTGGCGTGGCTCACCCCGAATCCTGGCCCGGAGATCCATGGCTGGCAAGGATGGCTAGACGGACCCGTTCTCTGAGCAGCTGCCACCCAAATATCAAGCCACTGGAAGCGTATTGCTTCCTCTCGACTCCCTCAGTGCTGGGAGCTGAATCACCCTGTTCCCACCAAGGACCCAGACCTCCCAAATGTGCCCACCATCCCCAACCGTCCTGTCTCAGGAGGATTCTGCACCCACCCTGTCCTCGATGTTCACCTCATGCCCTCATTCACCATCACTGGTGAGGTCTGTGGGGTCCGGAGCGGGCTGCAGGCCCCAAGCACGCACACTGAAGAAAACAGGGAAAGACCGCCACTGGCCGCCAACACGCCTCCTGAGCTCAGGAAGTTGACAACACATCCCAAAGTCAGCCCCAGTGGAGGAGCAGTGGTTGGGACAGCAGAGTGACTCAAGGCAAGCCCTAGCTTTCTCTCCAATTCTGCCTCCAAAAAATAAGACACCCCCTGTCTAGTGGGGTGTGATAAACACCCCCCTTGTTTATCCCATGCCCTTGGAGTGTGCTGTCAACTCCTAATGGCTGCAAACAAACCTGCCACAGAAAATAACTATGCTCATCTTGCTGGTGCCTTCATCAGCCCTCATCCCATTTTAGCAAAACTTCTGCTTTTGGAGGGAGAAGACGAGGACGCTCCATTTCCTACTAGAGGAGACCATTGCTATGGAAGGTCTGGCTCTGGCTGCAAGTGTCATTCATTCCACTGCTACCAAAAACCCATACCCCTACCTGCTATAACATATTTGCTGCGCTTGAGGTCTTGCATCGCCATTCCTCTGCTCTATTGTATTACATTGTTACTAACTACGGGACCAGTGTTTCTCTGGAAAAGGAGACACATCCCAGGAAACAATGTCTCACACATGCCTCATGTATAGAACAGCCAAATTGCCCTGTTCTCACCAACATGGTACAATACACAAGCCACCGGGGTTCACTTACATCTCTCACTGTCGTTCTGGTCGGCAATGGCCTCCTCCAGGGCGACCGACTTTGGCTTTTTGTCCTGACTTCCTTTCAACCTTTCCCAGTCAGTGGGGCTGAATTTGCACACCTCGGAGTCCTTGGTTGGGGGGTGGCCACCTTCTCGCTCTTTCATCTCCAACTCTGAGAAGCGCATCATTGCACGCTAGGAAGAGAATGGAGATGAAAAAAAAAACAAACACCTTACCATCAAAGCTACTTCATTGGCCTTACCTTAAAGGAAAGTATTTTCCAAGAGAAGTTTGCCCAAAACCAACCACACTTTATGATACAACTGAGATATTTTAAAAGTTAATGATACAAATATAAGAGTGTCTATATGTTAAGCAGTCACACACTCTTTATTCATAAAGCCATATGTGTGTAGAGATATATGCGGTGTGTATGTATAGCCATACATACACTGTGGCATAGAGACAGACATTCTCTTTCGAAGGTAAATAAAACAAAACAAACACAACGCAAAGAAAGCAAAACAAAAAACACAACAGAAAAGAAAACAAATGCACAATGAATAAAGACGACCATGGCCCACAAACTTCCCTTTGTATATTTGGAAATGAAATTTAACTCAAAAAGTTTATGTAAGATTCTAGTAATAAAAATTTGAAGAACTGACCTCACAGTAAGCAGCGGGTAGACATAAAATACTGTCCTCTTGTAATCCTTCCATCTATGTAATTAAAATGGGCACTCAATGGATCATTTAGATAACTTCATCCATTTTTATAAGCATAAACCAATTTTTTTCTTAACATTGCAAAACAATTTGGCTTTATTTAGCTTTTAATTAAAAGTAAAATATCTTAAGGAAATTCCTAGACAACATCTATCATTCACTAGCAAGTTAAATACATACTCTATCCCTTTAATCGAGGTTTTTTTTGTTGTTTTCTCTTTTTTTGGTGAAAGAAAAACTGCACAAATCTCACAGACATGCGGCGGCTACACACCTCCACCAAGTATCACGTAAGGCATTCTAAGCAGTGCTGTTAGGTTTATTTGTTAACGTACAGTAAAGTAACGGCAGAGAAATCAAAGCAATTGATACGTCAATGTCATGCAGTATTTTAGACATCCTTTAAAACTTCCGTTATCAGCATTCAAGTGGAGTTTGCTTAAAATCCACAAGAATCCACTTATGTTCCCTTACTGGATACATTTCAAAAAATTATATTATCATAAACTTCATTAATCAAATCTGCCCAGTGTCCTGCTCTAGTACCCCCGCCCCCTTCCTCTTTGAACATTAAAAAAAATAAACAAAACAAAAAAAAACTGACAACTGGTCAGGCTCCTGCAATTTGGGTGGGGGGCTCACCTGCAATGCCCGCTGCTCCCGGCTGAGCTGACTGGAATCGGCATACAGTTCGGTAGTGACACACTTGAACCGGTCACCCACGTAACCAGCAGAGTTGGCGATTCTCTTTGCCAGCTTAGATGGCTTTGGTTTCAGAACTTTGCCATCAGTTGATTCTGCCTCATCGGCTCCATCTTTGGTATAGGTGGGGGTGGCGTCCACGCTCGGTGGGGCACCGCCCACGCAAAATGGTTTGGGTTCCTCTTGGGTTTTCCCGAAAGTGACCACAGGGCCATCGCTCCCCGGGGTCGGCTCCAGGAACGGAGTGGAGACCGGCATTGCCAGGTTCTCCTTGTTGGTTCCCGCTGGAACATTCTCCTTGCTTAAGTTGAAAACGGACTGGCCCGGAGCCTGTTTGAAAGCATAGGTGTCGTGGAAGTCATTGATGCGCCCCAGCTCGTCTCTGAGGGTGACGAAATCCCGGTGGGGCTGCAGGGCCGGCTCAGCTGGGGGTTTGCTGGGCTCCGTGCTCTGGCCGACACTCTCAGCTGTGAAGCCGGGTTTGGACGTGTTGGCTTCAGTTTTTGCGTCGGGCTCTTCCCGGAGGAGGTCTACATAGACAAGCTTGTCACTCTTAACGACGGTCTTCCCTTGATTCCAGCTAGGGCTGGGCTTGAGGTTCTTGTCCGTGGTGACTTCTGGATGTAACTTGGTGCCACTAGCTTCGAGTATCTCGGAAAACCTGTTTCGGAGGCTTGGGTCCTCGTAGCGGGCCCTCTCATGGGACCGGGACCTCCTCTCCGGTTTCTCCTCTTTAGTGATCTCAATGGGTGTGTGAGGTATTAACATGGGATGCACCATGCCCAACCCCAGCGCGTCCTGGTAGGTCACGAACTCCGGCCGGCCTGTGGGCAGCCCGTAGGGCAGTCCAGGCTTTGGGGCGAGGTGCCCAGGAAAGAGACTGCCACTGGGCAACAACACCGGGTGAGGGTAGACAGGGCCTTTGCCATGCAAGGAGAGGGGACTTATGGCAATGCCTTCGGGTGCTGGGTAAGGGAGGTAACTCCTGGGGTAGGGAATTGGTGGGGACCTGAACGCCTCATTTGGAGAGAGAAATATCGAGCTTGGTGGGAGCCCGTTCTCATTTGCTTTGAAGCTTGGCTCTGGGTTGCTGGCTTTGGCGCCCTTGCTGCCGGTGCTGCCGCTGTGCTTGGCAGGCGTGGTCGGGGGCTGGCCCACATGCTGGATGACAGACGGTGTGGTGTCCACGGAGCCCCTGCTGGTCTTGCTGCCATCAGCAGTGGCGTTTGGGGCTGGAGATGCAGAGGCTGGGCGGCCGGCGCTGGACACTGAGCCAGACACATTAGTGACCACGGTGTCGGTGGCGCCCATGCGGGGACACGAAGAACTGCGCTGCTGCGGGAGGGCCCAGTCCAAGGCCTTGTTCTTCAGCGGCAGGCCTTTGCCATTGTTCTCTTCATTAGGACTTGGCCCAGGCACCACCCAGGACGAGGGAGCCGTGCTAATGATCTCAGATCTATAGATAGCACAGCCGTTTCCTGGAGGAGATAGTGTTTCTTTCGGAATCTCACTTCCGGAGAGCACTAGGCCACTTCCAGCTCTGCTGTGAACCAGGACGGTGGGTGCCATCTTCTTCATGTGGTCAGCTTTGGAAGTGTCTACATCCACCACTTTAGAAGACAAGTCTAGTGGCTTATCGGTGACGTCTTTGGTAACCGTCTGCTTCTCCAGCAGAGGAGGTGAGCTGCCATCCTTTCTGTCCTGACCCGCTGTTTTCCGAGTGTGCCCAGGAACTGGCTGGGCACTTTCGGCTCCTTCTGGAGCCTTTGGATACTTGCTGCTGCAGAGCCTGGCCGCGGGAAACTCGCTGCTGACCGTCATGTATGGCTTTGACAGGGTGACAGAGGGTGAGGTGGAGATCCGGGCATAGTGCTTGTGGAATTCAGAGTAGGTGTCCGCAGTAGGCTGGGAGGGAAGGTGGACTCGGGGTGAAGGCCGAGGCGAGGGGGGCAACAGGAGAGCTGTGTCCCCTGGCAGGCCGCTGGTGACCGCCTTGGCGGAGGGCACCCTAGGCTGTTTACTGTTCTGGATGTGGGGGTATGAGTGAGAATCGACTGGGTTCCCAGGACTAACACCCATCTTCCAGGGCAGGCTTTTGTCTGTGCAGTGGACCAGAGGCGGGATGGCTGGAGAAGCGGAAGGCGTCGAGAGCCTCATGGGGGAAGCCAGGGACGATGGGATGTGGGGACTGACGTAGTGAGGAGGCGGCAGGTAGAGAAATCGCTCCCCGTTGGTGCAGACTGGCGAATATAGCGGCTGGGCCAGGCCATACGACTGCTGAGGTAGCAAGGCCTTGTACATGTTCAGGGAATACTTATTTGGCGAGTCAAGGAAAGGGTAGATGGCTGGCGTGGCCCCCTCCATGTAGGGATTGACCCAGGGCAGCCGCAGGTAACTAGCACCATTGATGTTGAGCGGGCTCTGTTTGTCACTGGCAGGCCTGTCTAAGCCCAGAGTTTCTGCCGTGGGGACAGCACTTTTTTGTATTCCTGGTGGTGTTTTGTATATAGCACTGAAGCCATTCGGAGGCTTTCCAGAGACAGCGGAGGCCTCCACCGTCTCGGGTGTATTCGGTTTGAACTGCATCTCTGGGGTTCTTTCGGAAGAAAACCCCAGACCACCTAGAGTGGTTGTGGCAGCCTCCCGCCCTTTCTCTGAGCCCAGTCCACACAAGCTAGAATAGACGATGTTTCCGGGGACACGCAGTCCTTCCCGGATCAGGCCAGTGCGGTCCATGCTCAGCGCTGCCAGGCCATCGATCCGATGGGCTGTGGTTGCATCCACCTTCATACAAGAAGAACATGGGTGTTACCAAGGATGTGCCTCCAAAGCAGCCCATCCCAAAGAGAAACCACAGACTAGCTCAGTAGGATATCAGCCTCAAGATCTGAGCGGAAAGGGTTAAAAAAGCAAGGCTTCACAAGGTCCATGGCCCCCTCCCCCCTTATCCAGCACCCTCCTCTGCCTGCCTTCTCACCTTTGTCCGACTAGTATCCTGGAAGCACATAAAATGATCCCTTTAGACTTGAGGCCCTTGCATTAATTCAGTCATCTATTAACTCTGGAAAATCCACCTTCTCAGCAAAAATTCTTCGCTGCAACTGAGGTGGTACCAACTCCACTGCTCTCAGCACCGACCTTGTGGGTACAGATCTCAGACTCACCCTCCCTGGGTCCAGTCAGGATGGGGTGGGGTGATGTTCACTGGGGCTTTCCCAGATGTGGGCAGGCATTATTTAACATAACAAAAAAAACCCAATCTTTCAGGGGGACAGCAAGGAACAGAAGACTTGAGCTGTCTCATTTCGAAATCAATAAAGAGGCCATGGGTCAAACTGCAGTTGTGTCTTTCGACTTCTTCTCCCTGGTGTCTGAAGATGGCTCTGTTTCATATTTTACTGGGAAGGTAAATCTTCAGGGTCTACTTGGAGGCTAGAAATTTATCCAGCTGGGAGCGCCGGTGGGGCACATAGCTTATCAAGGAAAAGGTGGTACGGACCCACCAGTCACCAGGATATTAGGGCATAAGTAGCAAGCACAGCCAAGAAAGCAAGCCAGGAAGAAAATGGGTGAAGCCTTGTCCCACTGCCTAGGCTTTCTCCAGCAGCCCCCCCAAAGGCCCTTTAATGGTATGCAAATGAATGCACGATTGATTACAGATCACTGATACTCAGATAGCACATCAACAGAAGCCATTAATTTCTTACCACGTTGTGGTTCAAGGGATTTTCTTCCCTTAGTTCCAGTCTGGCCTTTGAAGCGTCACCATCATTTACGGGAATTTTCCTATTTAAAAGGACATACCAACTTCATGAAAACATTCCTCATTTAATCTATCTTTCATAGATTACCCCGGAACAGGCCAGTTTCTAAAAACTCTATTTTCCCAACTGGCCTTAAAAAAACAAACAAACAAAAATTCCTCCCCCATGGCCCATATTGAAAGTTATCCCCAAATGGTGATTCAATCGAACTGGCAAAAAACCAAAGCAAGGCAAGGGAACGGGGATGCGAAATCACAAATACGTCCCTGAGTTGGGTAAGGTAGAAATTCTGCACAACTATGTCTCCTTCACGATTGTTTCTCCACACAGGCTGGGCAGGGCTGTCTGGGCCCTGCAGTCCGAGCAGACCCTTATAAGCTCCACCGGAGGA
This sequence comes from Bubalus bubalis, assembly GCF_019923935.1. Taxonomy (NCBI): domain Eukaryota; kingdom Metazoa; phylum Chordata; class Mammalia; order Artiodactyla; family Bovidae; genus Bubalus; species Bubalus bubalis. The sequence goes on from NC_059181.1 coordinate 39,433,306, forward strand.
CAGGCGTGTGGGTACAATGGCCAAAGCCAAAAGGGCAGATCTGGAGGCTAAAGTCTATGGGCCAGCCATGTCAACCATTTCTGTGTTACCCAGGAGGACAGGTTCTCAAAACTTTTTCCCAAAGTTAGGCACCACGTCCTATGAAACTGGTTTCCATGGTGATAATGAAGCCATATTTGACGGCCTTTATCAAAATGATGGGGGATACACACAAATATACAAATGTTAGCCGCTCCAGAGGAAGAGGCCACACATCTGTGCCAGGCTGTTGCGGCTGCCCTGAGACTTGTTATCAGAGAGCATCGATAAAGAAAGTGCTTGGTGCCAACTTCCAAATCCCCAGGATAAAATCGCTGACAAACACCAGAGCAAAGTTTCATCATTACCCCGAAGAGCAGCTTCAATTATCTACTGCTTAGCTGCCCCTACCCCACACTCCCAAATTACTGATTAGGAAGCATAACAGAACTGTTGGGTGACTGAAACCAGGAGCCGGTGGCCTCACCAAATAGGCGGCAGAGGATCTGGAGAAACCCTGGGCTTCCATGAAATGAAGGGTGGCTTTTGCCCCATTTATTACTGAGCAAACTATTTGTTTTAAAAGCACATCGAATGCCGATCCACCTGGGCCCACACTCCTGACATTTAGAGTTAAAGCAGCATATAGACTGGGATTAATTCTCCTTCATAAATATGAAATAATAAATTAAGGACGAAAGAGCACTGAAAGGCCGCTTTAGGGGCTAATCTCTTAAAGGGCGGCAATGCTTCGCTGAGCCGGGTTGCCTGTTAAAACTGTAAATCAAGGGCTGCCAGCTAGGCAGGAGATCTCCCCCCACCACCCCCCTTTGGGCCCACTCTGGCTGTGAGGAGGTGAAGGGGGGCTCTGCTTAGGAGCCCCAGGGAAGGACCCGCATGCTCCCCAGGCCTCAGCCAGACCCACGCATTCACCTGTCGTCACTGATCCCACACATGCGGACCCTCTCGCTGTTCATCCAGCTGTGAACGTTCCCATACAGGGGGGTTGCTGAAAGCATGTCGTCTTCTTGGATGGCAGCTTTTCTTCAAGCGTCTAGTCTGTTTAACAACAACAAAAAAAATCCCAGGAGGTTGAATAAAAAAGAGCCAAACAGGGAATGAGAGAAACCCTCTTTCTAGGCAAATTCATACGGAGTGTGGAATGCACACTCGGGAAGGTAGAGCCTGCTTGGACGTTCTACAGACGGCTGGGAGTGAAGGAGTACACCTGACCCAGGGGTTCAAGGAAGGGGATGTAACTTCCCTAGCAGGAGGCGCCGGGGATGTGGACGGCCCAGCACCTTGGGGCCCCATCAGTCAAGGTACAGCACATGGCACCCTGCACCTGGCATTCTCCCTTCCCTTTTCCCAGCCTTTGGAGAACACACTTGCATAAAAAGCGGCTGGTGGGGGATCCCGTGGAGCCCCACCCTGATTCTTCTTGGGGCTGAAAGGATAGGGGAGAGGGGGTCGGAGGTGGTGGGGGCGGAATAAAAGGCACGGCAGTCCAGTGCAGCAGCCCAAACTACGACTCATTTCCAGGGCTGCGGTGTGCACGACTTACAGGTGGAGGGTTAAAAAGTGTCAGTGGGCTGGCAAGCCACCCCACCCGAGCCCTAGATTAGATTAAGCCCCAAACCCGGGTGGTTTTGCCTAGGTGGTTTGGCCTGGGAGCTACAGAGGGAGGCGGCTGAGTAATTCAATGACGCCTGCTCGCTGGGGACAAAAATCATTAGCGAGCGCAGAAGTCTTAGCAGCCCGGGCTGTTGGGCTTCGGCAGAGAGCCGCTGGCACTGGGGGAGCGGGCAAAAGCCACCCATTTCCCATCCACTGGAAAGGAGGGAGGGGGAGGCGGCACCTTCCCCCCTCCTTACCTTCTCTGCCCACCACCCCCACCCACATCACATTCTAGTTTGCTGCATGAGTGAAGGGTCAGGACAAGCTGCATTTTATTAACAGGATTATCACGGCGCGTGATTTATCCTCGTGCAGGATTTTAATTGCTCTTTGGAGGTTGAGCCGTTTCTTTTGACTGCGCTTCAGCCCATATCCTGCTGTTAAATGCTGGGTTAATAAGTAGGGGAGCCTTTAATGCCTGGGACCGATGGCCCTCGGCAATTCCCCCAGCTCGCACACTGCCTTGTCCAGGCACCCCCCAGCCACAGCCTCTGTACACCGGGACCCAAACCTGAGTGTGAAATCCCTGGTGTGCAGCTCATGGGGGAACTTTTCTTTCTCCTCCCTCACACACCCACCCACAGTTTCCGAAAGCCCAAATGTTCCCTAAGTCGACACATTTCCTTTGTTAGCAGGGAAAAATATGCAAATGATTGCTTTTACACTTTCGCACAGGGAGCTAACTGCCAGGTCGCTTGGGTAAGAGCCACTAGGACTGGGGAGCACCTGGGAGACCCCAATCCCAAAGCCAGGCTATCCCTCTGGGTTTCTTTGTCCTAACTCGGGCTTTTGTCCACCAGCATCCCTCATCGGCCCCTATACATAGAACACCGTCTGTTAATCAAGAGCCACGCGCGCAGACACACACCACGCATAGTTAGAGCTCAACAATAAAGCTGGGAGAGAGACAGCAATCTCCCTGTGTGTCCAGCCTGGTGGGATCCTGGAGAGGTTATTTGTCTAGAAAGTGTCCCTTTCTTCAGGCAGGCTGGGACATTTCCAGGAGGCTGGCTACAGCGCCCCAAAGACAGACTCAGTCGGATGCAGGCATTGAGGAAGGTTCTGAGGGGGTCCACAGGCCATTCTTCTGTGTTCCGAACATGCACATCAAACTGGGGGTAGGCCACCACAAGAGAAGGCTCACTCAACAGTGTGCCCTCTCTAACCCTTGCCACCCCTTCTAACAAAAGGAAGACAGTCTCCATCTAGAAGGTGGAGCAACATTCCTCAGTGCAAGTGTCCTGGGCATATGGCTGCCACGGGAGGGCCATGCCATGCCATTCCCTGGCTGCGTGTCATGATGAAATTCGGACCTTACACCAAAGGGTCCCTCTATCAAACCCTTAAGAAAAGGATGAGGGGAAGAAGCGTGTGTGCCCTTGAAGCCCCGATCGTCTGGTGTTCCAGTCTTCAAAAGTTACACCAGCTGCCTCCTAAGAGCTTCTGTTAGTTGTCACCTGGGGACAAGGGCCTCTGAGCACCAGACTGAGGAAATAGGAAGGCAGTTGCCACAGTCACCCTACTGAGCCCTTCCCCCACCCCCAGGGCCTGCAGCCCCCTCCCTTGAAAGGGTTTTTCTTTGGAAAGGGCAGCCTGAATTTAGCGGGTGAGGTGGACAGAGTTTAGAAGAGACAACCTGGGATCACAGAGTGCTTTCAAAGCTTCTCCCCTGCTCAGGGTCTCGTCTGGTTTTCAGTATTAATACTGCACAGATAAATGACACCCTGCATCAGAATGAAGTGTTCTGAACAGCACAGGATCAGATGGAGGGCTGAGGCCCAGAGCATGGTCCAGTGTCACAGGGGTGGGGGTGAGAGGAAGAGGGGTGAGGCACAGTATTGGATCCTGCTGACTACACCTACACACACACACACACACACACACACACACACACACACTCTCTCTCTCTCTCTCTCTCTCTCTCATAATCTTTAGCTGCCCCATGAACTTTTTGTGAACTGTTTAAAAGTGGAGGTCTGTTGAACAAACAGCGGCGCCACTGCCAGCCATAATTTCATTGCAACGAGCTAAAGACTTTTAACTCTTCAGTTTCCTGGCCAAAGATGGAGCTGCGCGGAAAGGGCCATCGAGCCAGGGCCCTGCCTGGCGTGAGGCCCTTCTCCAGAGTGACAGCCCACATCCTGGGCAAAGGCCGGACTGCTTACACCCCCCATCACTGAAGGACGCCTCCCCCCATCTCTCTGGGGTGGAGAACCGATGAAGGGGATCTTGGGGGTAAGGGACACATAGATGGGGCAGATAGGCAGTCATGCTCACCCCATTCTACTTTTAGAAAGAGCTACTGAAATTGTTGGAGAGATGAGGTCTTTCTTTTTAACTGAGGAAAAGTTCTTCAAAAGTGACTTCCCTGACCCTTAGCTGTGGGTCACGGTGAAGAGGGCAAACGATGTGATTTGGATGACAGAGCAGAGGCTGTGCTGCTATATATAAGATGTGCATTCACCCTTATTTCTCAATGACCACCCCACCCCACCCGGCCTGGTCTTCCACAGGCAGGCTATGCTTCTGGCAGTGCCAAGATGTGTGAAGTCAGTCATGAAAAGCACTTGACAAGCACCAACCTGTTTCCAGTGCAAGCTGCTAAGCTATACCTTGGCTCTGGGTTTTAACCCTTTTTTCCAGTAGAGGAGAGAAGGGGCAAGGATGCCGGAGAGGGATAAAGAGGGAAGGTGGCCCAGAGAAGGGGTCAGCCCAGAAGACAAGAGTGTCTGGTTTCTGGAAGAACAGACAGGAATTGTGGTGGCTGCCCGCTGAACACCCAGCTCTGGGAGAGACAAAACAGCCACCCCGCGTGGAGGTCTCTGGCTTTGCGTCTGAGTGCAAGCACAGGAGAGCTCGAGTCTCCCTCGACAGACTTAGGCCCCCTCATCTACTCCAGGAGTCAAGTTATGATTACCCCCAGCATGGCCGGGACACTGGGGAGAAGAGCCTGATTGACAGAAAGAGGTCAGAGGGACTACGATTAGGAGCTGTCATCCCACCTTGGCATCCTTGAGTTGGGGGCACCTTGGCACTCTGTGAAAAGACACGTGGGGGAACACGGGCCCTAGCTGCACCCCACCACCAGTGGTCTGCCAAGTCCTGCCATGAAGATACCATTATGCACCGAAGAAAAGGAGAGAACTTTTTTTTTTCCTTTAAGGCCGAGTTCCCCTGGCAGACAACAGACAGGGTGCAAAGGAAGGAGCCGTGGTTGTTGAGAGGCCAGCCTGAGTGCAGGGAGGGGGGCAGCACTGGGCCGCTCTTGGCACCTCTCCTTTCTCTCCACCACACTCCTCCTGGCACCGGGCCACTTTCCACTGCCTCCGCCCTCCAGGCGACGGATGGATTGGTTCAAGTCTGCACATCAAGCTTGTCAAGTGGCACCGACAAAATGCGAAGCAGCACCACCACATTGCCCCACTCTATGCCACCACCACTGCCCCTTCCCAGGGCCTCGCTCACTAGGCACCCCTTAATCCATCAGGCACTTTAACAGTCAGCAGCCAAGGAGGTCTGCGAAAGCACCTGGTCCAGAAGACTGAGTGGACATCAGGGACCCCAGGCAGCATGCTGTGTGCCAGGGCTGTCTGTGGGCTGGGGACCTTTGTGGGGAAAGGGACTCTCTCACTGCATGGCCAGTTCTCCATGGAGGATGTGCTGAAAGCACAATCACCACTGCCTTACCGCTCTCTCGTTCACAGCCTGTCTCTGGGCAGGTGGCTGAACCTCTTCAGCCTCGGTGCCCTCATCTGTAAATATTTGGCACCGTTTTCCAGAGGATTAAACTGCACTCAGGACTTGAGTTCTGCCTGGCAATAGCTGGTGCCGGCCCGGTCTAATGCCATTAAACAGCATCTAATTCCACTAAACATACTATGCAACAAACAAACCCCTAGGATGGCTGCGTGGTTCCTTTGTGGCAGTGGGGAGACTGAGGAAGGGACACAGAGGGGCCAAGGAGGGGTGACCTTCAGCAGGGCAAGGGGCTTTCATGGAAGCTCGCAGCACAGGAGCCCTTCCTGGGGCTGCTCCAAGCCCAGACTGAGTCACCCACAGGCACTTCTCTATGGGTGTCAAGGAAGGGAGGGGTGAAGAAGTTCCTATTTTAGGATGGGGGGCTGCTTGGATGTGGGAGCTGAGAAAAAGTGGTCCAGGGTGTGAGGCGTTGGGGTGAGTCCTCCTGGGTTATCTTCCCCAGTGTGTGTAACAGTGGGGAGAGGGGAACCCCAAGGATGCCTCCCAGGTCAGGGGAAGGTTGCAGGTTTCCAGGGGTATCGTGGAAGGAGGTCGCAGGCTGGGTCCTCCAGCCTGTACAGGGGTGCTGAAGTTGGGGTGGGGGGGAATGGGAGGAGTGATCCTGCCTGCCAAGGTGTTATCTCTCCATGCACCCTGCAAGCCTCCGGGGCATCCCCACTCCTGCCCCAGGTTTTGCATTAGTAACAGACAGCACTGCTGAGGGCTAGCAAGGGAGAGTGGGGGGCGGGGAGAACGAGAAACTCGCAGCAGGCCCTGACCTGCAGCACCCAGCACCTTCCCCGCCTTCCCCCAGGGCGCCGGGGATAGAGCCACTCCGGGCAGTGAGGAGTGAACTTGGCCTGCAGCAGCAGCGGCGGAGGTGGCGGCGGGTAGTGGGGGAGGGGCGCCCCCTCCCACGTCTTGGCCGGATCGGTCGGCAACAAAGGGATTTTCTCTCCCACCGCGCACACACCCCGTGCGGCTGCGGGCTCCTCTCAGCTCCTCTGCCAGGTCCCTGCGTCGGGCAGTGGCCAGCACACATCCCCGCCCTCGGCCCCCGCCCAACCTTCCAGGAACTCCAGCTCTCTCCACTAGCCCTCCAAGACCCCGCTTCACACCTCGCCTGTGCGCATCTCTGGGCTCTCCCTTTCCCAGGCGCCTGCCACTGAATCTCGACAAAAAGCAACTTTGGGTGGGCACACGGAGAACCCAGAATGTGCGGTGGAACTCACCAGGGGACTGGGCACTGGAGACCCCAGCGGCCATCGTCCTGGGCTCCCTTTGGCCAGTCTGGAGTGTTGCTCTCCATGGATGCTTCCCCCCATCTCCCCTGATTGAAAGACGCAAGCCAAGTGTAGCCAACTGTAAAAGGGGGCTGGGGGCTTGAGGAGGGGGGAGGGCACCAGCAAGGATCAACCTGGAGAGCTGCTGCCAAACCAGGAGTGCTGCCCGCCACACTCTTTTTCCCACACAGCAGAGCCATGGGGCACCCCCCCCCCCCACCCCGGTCGGCTTGCGGAACTTCCCCTTCTGCCCTGACGCCATGCCTTGGCTTTTTGTCCCTTTCACTTTCTTTCACGGTGGTGCCTCACACAACCACCATGTGTGTATGCAAGAGGGGGCCCCACCTGGAAGCGGGTGTCCCCCCACAGGAGGCAGCAGCCCAGGACAGGAAACCTAGGTTGAACACAATCAATCATCCTTATTCCTCTCCTTCTGCCAACCCACACCCCTCCCCCGCCCCACACCCCCTCCAGTGGGGTCCCTACAGGGCTGGGTTCCCAGCTGGAGTCTCCCCCAACCTGGAGGCAAATGCAGAAGAACCGAGCCATAAGGCTATTAACAGCAGCTATCATTAGTACACACAGAAAGCACAAAGGAACTTTTTACAAATAAAAGATGCAGAAAACACAGGGTCCCGCAGTCTGCACCCTGATTCCCTGCTGATTGTGTGCTGCCTGAGAGTCCTGGGAAGACTGGGGATGAGGGCCAGGGGAGGACAGGGGCTCCCACTTTCTTAACAAGGAACAATAGGAACCCCATGTCTGCTACTCAATCTTGGAACCAGAACACCCCAAACAAAGCTGTGGGAAAACTGCAGTAGACGTGGGGGCCCGTGAATTTTTGTAGCTGTTCAGAGCTTAATTACTCCTCCTTGATCCGTGGGACTAGACACGACACCGCCAAGGTTAAAATGCCCCGAACAGCGCCGAGCAGATGTGAGCGAGCTGGCAGACGCGCAAATGAGGCCTGCCTCGGAGCACGATAACAAGTGACTAATACATTGCATATCGTTGAAAGAAAATTATTTTTCTCTAATTTGCATTTGCTTGGGGGAAAAAAAAAAGCCAACCAGAGTCCCTCCTCACAAGCACGAGTCTAATCCTGGAAATACAGCCCGGCTGCTTTAAGAGAGCTGGAAGGAGGCAAAGACTGCCAGTGTTTTGGCGTTGCAGGCTTGTTTATCTTTCCGCCTTTCCTCCAAGGCGAAACTCGTTTTGCAAGCAACATTCCTACAGAAAATGGCACACGTCATAAAAAGAGACCAATTTATAGAACTGGCACCGAAGTTCATGTATCATTCCAGAAGTATCTCCCAGCTCCCCACTAGGGAACCCAACTAGATGTAGAAGTCCACATTATAACTCCAGGCGGGGGGGGTGTGGGGGGGTAAGGTTTGAGGTGGGAGTGGGGATGAAATCATCATTTGCAGATATCCCGAAAGCTGTACACCCAGGGGGCCAAGTCACACAGAAGGGCAGGATATAGATTTAAGTCAGCTCTGAATGATCCTCCAGAGCCCCAAAGGCTTCAAACTTGAGGCTGGGGTGGGGGGGAGCTGGCCCCAGGACAGCCCAGGGGCAGGCCCAGCCTCCTGACCATCCATGCCCCTTGCCAGCTTGGGCTCCAGGACCGGCCCCTGGAGGGGGGGTGGGGGGGTGGTGCGGGGGGGGGGGGGGGGGGGCGGGGATATGGCTGCCACCCACCAACTGTTCTGCCTCCCACCCTGGCGCCTCCCTGCATTGCCTGGCAGAGGACCAGGGAAGGCCTGTGGCTGTGGGCATCTATCTAGTTGATTAAGTCACAGAGTGGGTGGCGCTGTGGGCAGACCTGAAGACAGTGGCGTCCTGCAGCTTAGAGGCAAGTGCACTCTTAAAAAAACACAGCAAGGCAAAGGGACGTAGGTAATCCAAAGCTTTAGGTCCTGAACCTACACACTGGTGTTGCCAATCCAGGAAACAGGGCCCAGTGCATAGAATACAGCAGCCGCCTGTCTCTCGAACTTGTCTGAATAACAGGGCCATTTCAGAGGAAGAACAACGGCCTTCAGAGCCTCTACAATTTCCAGAAAGCCTTCAGTTAATAATACATTCTTTCCAACAGGCTTGCTTTAGGGCGGAAAGTTATTTTCCCAAATCTTAACAACCCTGTCACAAGCCGCTGAGGCCCCAGGCCGCAGGCAACCCCTCCAGACAGCTGACACTCATGACCCTGCGGGCCTTCTCCTGCCACCTCTGCCTAACAAGTTCCCTAAACCACAAAACGCCAACCAGCGCGCCCGTCCACCCAGGTCCCGGGAGCCAGAGGGCCATGTGTCCACGGGGTGGGGATGGGGCGCCGCTGCCAAGGGTTGTCTCGCCTTGCGTCCGAGGACGCCCCGGCCAGCAAGTGGCGGCCACCTCTGCGGCTTTCCGTGGGCCTGCATAGTGCGCGCTTTGTGTGAGCGCCGGGGAGGCACAGCGCTGCCCGTGCACCAACAGCTGTCACATTATTTGCACTCGCTGTAAACAGCCTTCACATTCCCCCCTTACCACATAGTTAAAGCCAGACTAACAATCCACAGTTAGAGATCAAACCAACAACAGCAGTATTGTGTCTGCCTTTGCTGCCTTCGCACCAAGCCCAGCAGCTGGCAGGTTTCTCCGGAACAAGGGACCCCCCCCTCCCCCCAACCCCTCCGGGCTCCAGCCCAGGCTGGCCAAGGCAGTGCTGCGTGTGTCGCTGCTGATTGTTAAAGCAAGAGAACACAGCCATTTCGAGCAGAGTTCGGTGGGGTTCACCGGCTCTCTCTCGAGTTTCCTCCTCCAGCTAGTGGCTCGGGGCAGCCCCCCCTCCCCCATCTCCTCCGCAGGGAATAAAGGTTGTTCAGACTCCCAGACTCTGCTCAGCAAAGCGTGGGCCAGCCTGGGGTCCTGCAGCCCTCTCTACCGTGTCCCAGAGGAAACGCAGCTTGGCCCCATCTGCAGCTCACAGCCCCCTTGTGTTTCTGGAAAACTGTCCAAGCCCCTGAATCCTGACTGGTCGCCCCACTGATCAGAATGTCTCCTTTATGATTTTTGGTTAAGTCGAACATTTCCATAATCGTCATTATTAGCGCAAATTACACGCCTAATCGGTCCTTAAATAGATTTTAATTAAATAATCATACAAGGCTCATTTTATGACTTAAGAAAGGCATTACTTTTCGTTATAAACTTTCTACCAGGATATAGAATAAGGATAGCAGACAAATACTTAGTCTCTGAAAAGCACCAATAACTGATGGGCAGCGTACTGGGAGGGCAGACCCAGCCTCACACCTGGAATCAAAGTGCAGACTAGACACACCACATCTGCCCAACTTTCCTCCTCCAAAGCAGGACTTTGTCTTCTCTTTGGGGCCAGACGAAAGGAACCCCCAATGCTCCTCTTGTCCCTGCCCGTCTAGAGCCCACTTCTCACCACCCTCATCTGTTTTCCACCCCTCAGTCCGCTGAGAGCCGCGGTGGAAAGCAGGCAGGCTGTGCTTGTTAAATGCTGTGTAAAATGCTGTTAATAAAATAATAAATACAAAGGATGGAGGCTGCTGGTTCCATGGGTGTTTTGACTGGAAATGCCTTGGCACTTGTCATGTGTTTATGGGAGGGCAGACAACTCTAGGATTTACATAGTTTGGACATTTCTGTACTTCATTTATTCTTTCTTAAATGACGTAGGCCTAGAGCTATTTCAAGTTTGCCTTTGTACAGAACTGTTAAATGCCTAAGAGTTTCTCCAATTAAACCAAGTTTTAAATCAGACCCAAGGCTGGAACGGACTGACTCGCCCCACTCCACCCCTCAGCCCGAGGCTGGAGAAAACAAACAGACCCTCCACAACAATCTCCTGGCCTCGCTCTCCCCACCTTCACCACCTACCCCCTCCACGGAGGGTGGGGGGTGGCGCACCAAAGGGTAAAGGTTAAGGTGTCTTCAGAATTACAGGCAAGGTCCTGGCTACACACTCTGGAAAGCACTGCAGTTGGGCACATCCTGGCCATACTCTAACCTCTAAAATAGTGAGCTAAGATGGGGGGAAAACTGCTGGCCTGGTAAAACCCACTGTTCGCAAAACAATGTCAGCAAAGGCTGGGAGGCATTCTTTAGAGAGGAACCAGGGATTCATGCCTACTGAAGCTCTTTCAGCACAAAGGCTTTTAGGGGAAGAAGGGAAGGGGGGTTGGGGGAGAGAAAGGGAGGGCTCCTGTTTCAGAGCAGGCATCCCCAGAGAGTCAAGAACCAAGTGTAGCTTCAATCAAACGCTGACTTCCCCTCTGGGAGTCGAGTAAGAAACCTGATCACAGTAGCTTACTACCGGCCTGGATCCATACAGGTCTGGTTTTCTTCTCATGCTAGTAATTTTTTTAAATACATATCGATATAAAAGAAGCAATCCCTGGCAGACTTTATTGAAAACCACACTGAGACCTCATAACATCCGGACTTAATCCCTATCAAACAAACCACAGCACCTCTGGCCTCTACAGCGGGCCAGACCCTCTCACCTCTTCCCACCAGGTCTCTCATCCAGCTGCTGCTGTTCCCTCCCCCAAAAGAATGAGGGGAGGACCAGCCAAAGAGCACCTAGATACTGGTTCTGGAATCAATTCCTAACCATAAAAATGATCCCACTCCGGCGGGGGGAGAGAAAAAAAAAACCCAGCCTTTTCATATGGAATCCTTTAAAGCCCAGAATGTAAAGAACTGTAACAAAGGGAAAGAGGAACCCACCAAGACAGACCTGGAGAAAAAGCCTCGGGAACACCCTTGGAGGGGAGCTTAACCTGCAGGTTGGTCCCCTCCAAGGTTGAGCCTAAGCAGGTGGGGGGGAGGGGGGTGTGTCCTCAGGGGAAGGAGGAAATGGAGAAGCAACCTATAGGAACCTGACCAGTCATTCAAAGCAATTACTAATCCTCAGGGCCTACTATGTGCCCAGTAGTCTTCTTTGATCCTAAAGGTGGATAATTATTCCCAGTCTTACAAATGAAGAAACTTACTGAGGCTCAGAGGCCATAAATAACTTGCCCCCAAGGTCACACAGCTAGTAAAAATGGGCCACGGTCAAACTCAGTCCTGGAGTTGCGGAGAGGAGCCAAGTATTGGTCAAACTGTGCCATTTGGAATTACCAAGAAGTTCGGGAAGCTTTCTCGGCCCTTTTACTCCAACACAGGGTAAAAGGATAGCACTCAGCACCTAGGAAACTCGGTCTACCAGGAGCCTGCACCCTAGTTTCTCCTACACCGAGAAATCGCTCGGTCCATATGAAGTCTTTCCACTGACATCCTACACATTGCCCTGAACTGGAACACCCCAGTGTGAGGCCAGGGATCCCCACAAGGCTCCACACTCTCCTCCTCCAGGAGACCAGAACAGGTAGCAGAAAGTGGGCGCTAAAGTGCTGACACCTGGAACTAGAACTAGGCTTGCCACCCTAGTTTTGCCACATGGAGCAATAAATCAAGTTATCTAGGTAGAGCAAAAGCCCTTTGGAAAGAGTGCCTACACCTACCTTTCCTAGGGACCTGAGGACCAAAGTGAGCTGGGGAGGGAACTGAGGGGGAAGTGGCCAAGTCCCAAGTCCCAAGTCCCAGCTGGCAGCTGGGTTTATCTTTTCCTTGCCCAACTTCTCATCCAAGAAGCGCAGTGTCAGCGTTAAGCATCCCCTTCCCACCCCATCCTCAATTTCTGGGTCTGTACCGGGCTTTCAGATGCTCCAGGAACTCTCCACACCCGTTGCCACAGATGCGGTCGGCTTCAGGACCAAGAGCCGTCTCCAGCTCGGCTCGGTGGGAAGGTGAACAGGCAGGAGCGCCGGACACTCAGCCGACCCTGTGGCTTTCCGGCCACGGGCGGGATAGAGGCCACGGGCGGGTGTCTGTTCCAGAGGCCGAGGCTCCGGATGTGCGAAATGACTCCAGGAGCCCCTGGGGCGGGCCAGAGCCTCGGCCACGGGAGGGATCGAGGCGATGGCGGCGCCGGGTCCTCACCCCTGTAGCCAGCCGAACACGCCCCGGCGGCCCGGCCGGCCCTGGCTCCCGGCCAGTGGCTTTCTTTTTTAAACTTTCCGGCCTTGGCGATAACTGCCAATTGGGGCAGGATTTCCAGCCCCCGCCTTCCCTCCTCCACCTTCTCCGTGCAGGCCCTTCCAGCCTCCAGGGAGACGACCCCCAGCCCCGGCAGACCATCCCCGACCCCCACCTTTTGGGCCACCTGGAGAGAGCTTCCGGAAGACAACGGCGTCGGGCCGAGTCTGGGGCTGGTCCAGGGAGGAAGTCCCGCAGCCTCCAACGGTCCGAGCCTGCTCGCGGCGTGGCGCGCGGGTGCAGAGCGGCCCCCTACTCTAGTTCTCTCAGAAAGACCTGACGGCTGGGGGGCGGGGGGTAGGTTAAAGGCCTGCCTTTACAAAAATTTTTAACTCTTCAGATCCAAGAATTTTGCGTGTCCTTGGGCATGGCTGTGAGCGCTCAGGTAGAACAATAGAAATGAGGGGTGCCGGAAACGGTTCAGGAAGATCCCTCTATAGCCCTATAAACCTCTCCCCCACTAGCAATTACTATTAGCATTAAAAGACCCTAGTGCCTTCAATGCAGTAGTGCCAGTTTATAACTTTTTCCCCGCTGGGTCCCCATACCCTAAACAAGCCCCCTCCTCACATTTTGAAATCACCAGAGCAAAGACAGCTCCCAACCCTCTGAGGTTCCAAAGCTTCTCACCTGGTCTGCTCCTGGCACCCTGACCTGACTCACCCTCATCCCCCCAGTAGTTTCTCCGGTTTGCACCTAGACAATAAATTTAGTTTAATTTAGCTTCCGGTCTTTAATTTTAGCAGGTCTCCTTTTTGCATGCAAATCAATATGGCAATTACCATCTAAAAGCTCGCCCAGCCCCGGGTCAATGTAAATTGATCATTGTCCGCCTTCCACAAAATAACACCGGGAGTCTGTGGTGCATAATGAGATTATACTGGAAACTGTCTTTTAGATCACAAATTATATTTTATGCTGTCAGGATCTTCTCCTAGCGGACTTCCCCGCTAATCACGGGGCGCCGGAGCCCGTGGGTGCTGAGGGGCAATGGTTGGCGGGGAGACATGGCTCTAAGGAATAACTAAGTGCAGGGGCTCCCCCCCCCACCCCATTTCCAAGATCCTCTACTGGGGGCAGGTGGAAATGAGCCTGTAATGGGGAAAGAGGACCTTCTACCAAAACGTTGCGGGAAAAGGTCGTTCTTTAAGTCTCATCCAACAAAAAGTCAGCTACCCCTTGCGGAGAAACACATGGGGGGAAACCAGCCTAAGCCGTCGGTCCTGGGCCAAGTGCTCGAGACACAGGAGGCTGGGCCGCCCCGGGGGCGGCGTGAGGAGACCTTCCACTCCTAGCCCGGCTGTTACTCAAGCGGGCGCCACCACCTAGGCCCCGGCAGCGCAGCCAGCCTTGTCAACAGACGGAATCTTGCCGGCCGGACTTTTGGGTGAAGCAGCCCAGGCGGGCTGGGGCGGGCCTCGGCCTCCCCTCCCCAAACTGGGCGAGGCACCGCCAGGCCCGAACCGTGTGAGCAGACGGCTGGAGACCTCCGAGCCAGGAGAACGTCCCTTCTCGCGGAGAGCAAGGCCCTCCCGCCCCGGTGCGGCCCCCGGGCCACGGGTGTGACCCTGGAGCCTAACAAAGGGCCTTCAGAGCTCCTTTCGGCCTCGGAGTGGCGGGGGAGGGGTGGGGCCCGCGGGGAGGGGGGCGGCGCGGCGGCCCAAGTGTACCCGCACGCCCCCTGTCCCGCCGTGCCGAGTCAGCCGAGCCCGGCGCCCTCGAGGAAACCACCGAGGTAGCTTGATCGAGGCCGCTGGGCACTCCCCAGGACCATTCAGGGGTTCGGGCGGCTCGGCGGCCTGCGAGCCTCCCTCCCAGCCCCGCGGCCCAGCCCTGCCCCGCCCGACCCAGCGCGGGCTCCACCCGAGTGCGGTCTTCCCAATAAAAGCTGGAATTCCCGGCTGGGCTCAGACAAAGAGGGACCGCGGCAAATCGACGCCGCGGGCAAACCAAACCCAAGCCTAGTTTATGTGCACGTCTGGGGTCACAGAGGCGCCTGCTAATCCTCCCTACCGAGCAGGCCGTCCCCGCACGGTCTCCTCGAGGAAAAGAAAAAAAAAAAGCATACCTCCCCTTGATTTTACCCAGAGGCCGAACTTCGCACTTATTTCTGTTCACTAGACCCTGTGCACCAACCTTAGCAAACAGGACTTAGAGCAGCCCAGCATCCCTTCCTCCCCAGCCAGGAGTGTAACGCTTACTCCTCGTCTTCCTCCACCATCCATCCTCTCAAGGTCAAGAACTCAAAAATCTTTCAGAAATCCTCCAACCTGGTCAAGACATACCTTCTCCCCCACTCTAGCTTGGAAGAAACTATAACCAAGAAGCAATCTTAGTGACTGAGGACCATCTACCCTTAGCTAGGCGCCTCTGCCCTCAGTTTCCCTCTAGCCAAAGACACGTTATTTCTCGGTAAACGAGTGTGTGAATGTGGTTGTGTGGCGCACATTTCCGTGCCCTGGTCGGTCTCCCTGGGCAGGAAAGTCTCCATCAGGCATTGAGGAGTTTTTGTCATTCAGCCTGTGTATCTAAGCGTGGATGTGTGCATATGAATGCTTTTTGTGTTTCCAAGTGACCCTCTTCACACCTTTAAATGGGCTTTTGTCTCTGGAACGAACTTACAGAAATTCTGCCCCAGTTTCCAGCTCAACCAAGTCTGGGATTTTCTCTCCTAGAATCTCGCTCTAGGTCTCAGTATTTGCATATCCATGTTTACATTCCTCTTGGGCAGTTCTTTATCTCTTCTGTATCTCTTGTTCCGTGTGGGCATCGGAGCCCAAGTGTCTTGATTTGTCTCAGCACATGTCATTCAGGCACACATCTTAATCTGTGCATTCCTGTCTAACAGTACACCTCCCCACGACTTACATTCTTGCTTTGCCTATAATGTGGTTCATTCTCAGACCAGACCAATGTTGGTTTGTAGTTTAAATGTAGCTAGAGGATTCCCCTAAGATTACAATCCCTAAAAGGGAGAGGAAGGGGGAAGGAGAGGAGCATGACTAATGATTCATTTTTATATAGAGTAACCTACCCGCCAATTGTCCACCTCTGCAAAAGCTAGACCAATGCCTTCAAGAGTTGTATAAAAATTTTAGACCAACTCAATGTTGAGTCCCCTGTATGTGTCCATACATACATTGTACACATCACTGTCCAATTCCTGTTTGGACGCTGTCTCCCTGAACATATCTGATCTGAACTCTCCACAAGTTAATGGTTAAAAGTGTCTCTACACAGACAACTCAAGAACCCTTTTGCTCTCTCCCATGTATACCTGCACACATGGGCCGAGCATTTCAGGCTTGGGTCGGCAGCAGTTTCCGTCAGAGGCCCCACCCCACTAAAGCTCTGAGCAGACCTTTCCACACCGGGCCGCTGGGAACATTGAGATCTAACCTCTGCATCTCCCAAACTCACTTCCTTAAGTGAGGGGTGCCCATTGTGTGTGTTCACATCTCCCCCATTAAGAAGTACCGGGTCAAATTAGATCACCTAGCAGCTGCGTCTGGTTCGTCGAAGAATCGAGCCGGATGCACCAGGATGTCAGCGTGCAAACACAGAACAGAAAAAGACAAACCCTGGGTCCAGACTCCCGCCCCCTCCAACCTGGAGGCTACTTTGCCTCCAGGAATTTCTACTAGACTCCCCACCCCCACTCTTCCCTTCGCCTTTAAAGGGTTAAGAGAAATCCTCGAAGCCTTCCCTTCACCCTTGGTCGCTGGGCCCGCAGGGTGGCTCGCTCACTCGCGGCTCACGGGAGTCTGCCGCCGCCTCCGCGGCCCGCTCCCCCTTCCGTCCTTCAGCCGGGAGGGAGCCTGCATGCCTGTCTAGACCGATCTATCACAGGCACACCAACAACACCCGCGAGAGCGCCGAGACCCTGCCCGGGTTCCCCCTGCCCGCACGGCTTCCCGGCGGACCGAACCCTGGAGCGTGACCGCACCGGCGGCGGGGTGGGGGTAGGAGCCTTCGGGCGCGGGCTGCCCCGAGCGCACCGCGCGGCCGCCCCGGCCCCCAGCGCTCCCGCCAGCCCGGCTGCCGGGACACAGTCACAGCTCTGCGCGCTGGGCAGTCCTATTTTTATCTTGTCTAATCCCAAACTGGGCGGGGAGCACAGGCGTCGTGCTTAGAGAACAAGAGATAGGCGAGGGAGGCGGGGAGGAGCAGCCAGGCAGCGACGCGAGCGGGAGCGAGTTAAAGACACAGTCGAGGCGATCGAGAGCAGGAAGAAAAAGCGGGCTGCGCGGGGCCTCGGGGCTCAGCACGCAACACGCCGCCGGCGAAGTTACACTCGCCTCCCCGCCGCCCCTCGCCGCCAGTCCTTCCCCACTTCCCAGCGGCGCTCCCCGCAGCCCCGGCCGCGGGGCCCCGGCCTGTGTGGGAGGCAGAGGCCCGGCCGGCCCTGCAAAGAGCTGGAGAGAATCGCTAATGAGCTGTGCGGCCCATTGATCCGGAGAACACTTCCTAATTAACTCTCAGTCACCTACTGGTGACAGCGCCTCAAAGGACAGCGCTGGGGCCATCCAAGCCCCAGCCCCGACCTGCCCGCCGAGCGCCTGGCGCCCGAACCCCGCGCGCTCCCCTCACTACCTCAGGCCAATCCCGGTGAGTGGCGGCGTCAACCCGCATACTTAAGGCCGGCCTCAGATTAAACCTGGACGGCATATTAATCACCACCATCTCCACCCTTCCTCCACGCGGTGAAATCATGGCCCAGATAAACACGAGAACCACCACTGCAAAGCCCAGAGCAGATAACAAATCGGGGGTGGAGTGGGAAGGGTCGCTATGCAAACGTATTCTCCAAGTGTCCACGTACAGGAGTCTCGGAGGCCGACACTTAAAATGCCTTCCACACAAGCAATTCTGTTGGCAAAACCGAATCCAACACCTCGTAAGGATTGATTTCAGCCCGCGGTGTCCGTTTCCAGTGCCACAGGAAGTGTCAGATGGCTAGAAATACTCAAGTCTGTCTGCGTTCACCACCCACCACCTTCTGGGGTGGGCCATTTCCTCCGCTTTTTTATTCCCAAGTCATTTAAAAGATTTTTCTCCAGGAGGCTACCCCTAGAACCAAACAACACTTACCCCATCTCTGGCCTAATCTCAAAAAAAGAAAAAGAAAAAAAAAAAACAGCTAAAACCCACAGCAGTCTAGTCTAGACACAGGAGGCTCTACGGATACCTATTTGAAGCGCGCCGGTTTCTTTTTAAGGTTTGTTTTTAAATACACATAACCCTCCCCCCTCCTTCGCTCTTCCAATCCCCCAACCCCCACCCTTCAGACGCCTGCGGCGCGCGTCCTCGCGCGCGGGCACTCACTAGCTGAAGATCGCGGACTTTCTGGGAAAGATTCATTAACAGCAAATTAAGCCTCGCCCGGCCTCGGCCTACACGAGGCCAGGCTCAGCCGTCTCAGGGACTGGAGGACGTGCCCACTCGAGAGTGCAGGCGGCGAGAAGCCCACCGGGACCACGCGTGCCTCGAGCCGCCCTACTCCGCACACGGCGCCCCAGGGCTTGCTTGGTAAACAGCCGGCGCACGTCGCCGCCGCCCCGAGCCCCCGAGTTGGCGGAGGCTCTGCAGCGCAGCCGCCCGCCTGCTCCGAGCGCGGGCCCCGCGGCGCGGAGGCGCCTCGCCCTCCCCGCCTCGGCGGAGGATCGCGCCGTGTGCGCAAGTTCCTCTTCGCCCTCAGCCTCCGCGCCGCACGCCCTCCGAGCGGGACCAACTTCCTCCGGCCACAGACTTGCACACGCCCTACAGGGCTTCCCACCAGACTCGTAGCTGCCCAGGTCTAGCCCCCACCTCCTCGCCCTCCCTTCTCGCCGCCGCCCCCGCACGATCTACCCCCGCCCCTGGGGACTCACAACTTGAAACCAACCCTACGACTTCGCGGGGAGGGTGGGGGTGGACCGGGGTCGCAGATTAAAATTTTAAAAGAACATTTACAAAACAAAGCGTCTGACCTGGCGGGCGGGTGGACGGGCCGAGTCGGAACCCCTCGCTCTGCTCGATTTCCTAGTATTTTTTTTTTTTAATCCACGTGATTCGCGCTTTGGAGCAAGCCAAAAAAAAAAAAAAAAAAAAAAACCCGGGACTCCCCTCCCGAGTTGTGCCGCGGCGGCGGCAGCAGGTCGAGCTCGGCTCGGCCCGGGGCGCCCGCCACACACACCCTGCGCACGCACACGCTGTCGTTCCACGAGCAGGAACGAGCGGCCCCCGGAGAGGCGAGACGAAGCAGCGGCGACTGGGGGTTTTTACAGTTCTTTCCCGAGTCGAAAAAGAAAGCAGACGGGAACCCGCCGCCCTCCCCTTCCTGCTAGCGAGCTAACGCCGAGCCGAGCTTCCCAGCTTCCAGCCCAGCTCCCCCCCGCTGCCCGCCCCCCCCGCGCCCGACTCGCGGCGCTCAGCGACGACCGCGCTCCCGCGCACACAGGCACACACTAGCTGCAAACTTCCACTCCGTGAACTCCCCGCTCTCCTCCCAGCCCCCCGGGAGGCGGCAGCACCCCCCCCCCCGCCGCGCCCCTCCCTCCCCGGAGCCCACTTGGGGCCGCTTAGGTTGGCTGCATTTTTAATAACTTATAGCTAGGAAATAAAAATGAAAGCGAGCAAAACAGCCAAAGTGAAGCGCGAGGCACAAGCTTCGAGGGGGTACGCGAGAGTCAAAAGAAACCACCCGCCGCGAGCGGGGGCCCCGAGGGAGGGGGCCGACTGCAGCCCGCCGCCTCCCCCGGGGAAAGGTGTTCCGGGCACTGACCTGAAATCCCCAGCCGGGGAGTAAGCAGAGAGCCTGCGATCCGGCGCTTTGAAGTTTTTCCCCGGAGCAGAGTCGAGGCGGCGAGGAGGAGCAAGGGGCGACGGGGTGGATGGGAACTGG